>NW_027507785.1:40554627-40829627 GCF_037356315.1 Lithobates pipiens | reverse complement strand
CATGGTTTTAGACCCGCACCCCACCACTGCTGAGTCAGAGCTAGATTACTCTTCCCTGAATGGGCATGCCAAGAACACAGTGGGCATTTAGCTCTTTTGGAATTTCCCAGTGGTGGCCACCATAATAATCTCAGTACAGCGTTCAGTTAACCACTTGCCGACCAGCCCCCACGGTTGTACTGTGGCAGAATGGCACGGCTGGAAGAAAAGACGCTATGTAACGTCGCTTCACCCTGTGACCACTAGGGGGGTGCGAGCGCGACCCCCGCTCACCCCCTGAGCCGATGCGTGACACATGGAGAACCGGGATCTGTATGAACAGACAATCTGTCTTCTCTCCTGCACAGTCCCCTCCCCCCTTCAGTTAGAACACACAATAGGGAACACATTAACCTCTTGATCGCCCCCTAGTGTTAACCCCTTCACTGCCAATGAAATTTTTACAGTAATCGATGCATTTTTATAAGCATTGGTCGCTGTATTCATGCCAATGGTCCCAAAAATGTCAAAATTGTCCGATGTGTCTGCCATAATGTCGCAGTCCTGATAAAAATCGCAGATCGCCGCCATTACTATTAAAAAACAAAAAACAAAAATAATAAAAATACCATAAAACTATCCGCTATTTTGTAGAACTTTTATGTAAGCTAATCAATATATGCTTATTGTGTGTTTGTTTTTTTTTTGTTTTTTTTACTTTTTACTAAAAATATGTAGAATACATATTGGTCCTAAACTGAGGAAAAAAATTTGTATTTTTTGGGTATATTTTATTATAGCAAAAAGTAAAAAAGCGTTTGATAGTTACATAGTTAGTCAGGTTGAAAAAAGACACAAGTCCATCCAGTTTAACCACAAAAAAAAAAAAAAAAAATATATAATAAATATCATACCAGCCCATATACCCACAGTTGATCCAGAGGAAGGCAAAAAACCCCAGCAGAGCATGATCCAATTTGCTAAAGCAGGGGAAAAAATTCCTTCCTGATCCCCCGAGATCCCCCGGATCAACTTTACCTATAAATGTTAGTACCCAGTTATATTATGTACACTTGGGAAATAATCCAGGCCCTTCTTAAAGCAATCCACTGAGCTGGCCAGAACCACCTCTGCAGGGAGTCTATTCCACATTTTCACGGCTCTTACTGTGAAGAAACCTTTCCGTATTTGGAGATGAAATCTCTTTTCCTCTAGACCAGGGGTGCTCAACCTGTGGCTCTCCAGCTGTTGCAAAACTACAAGTCCCATCATGCCTCTGGGTGTCATGCTTGTGGCTGTCGGAGTCTTGCTATGCCTCATGGGACTTGTAGTTCGGCAACAGCTGGAGAGCCACAGGTTGAGCACCCCTGCTCTAGACGTAAAGAGTGTCCCCTTGTCCTCTTTGTTGACTGTAAAGTGAATAACTCGACACAGAGTTCCCTATATGGACCCCTTATATATGAAAAATATTTTATAGCGCAAAAAAATAAAAACCACAGATGTGATCAAATACCACCAAAAGAAAGCTCTATTTGTGGGGAAAAAAGGATGTCACTTGTTTGGGTGCAACGTGGCAAGACCGCGGAATTATCTGTCAAATCGACGCAGTGCTGAATCGCAAAAAGTGCTCTGGTCGGGAAGGGGGTAAAATCTTCCAGGGCTGAAGTGGTTAAATAACGCAGCAATCAGAATTTACCAGTTCTATGTCCTCACATGGACCACGTTGTAGTTTTTTCAGCTAATTCAGGCCGATCATTGCCTGGAGTATCAATATGATCGATCAGGCTTACACAAATGCATTACCCTTAATTACTAGTACAACCTCTGCGTCTTCTGTCCTAATGGACCCCTGAGAGGCACAGTGCCATAGATTTATTGATGAGTTAATTTGCTGCTAATTGTGCCTTAGCTGCTGATTTTTTTTTTTTTTGATCTGCGTAATGTGGGGGAGCCACGTGATTGACTGTCAGAGGTTTTGGATCTCGGATTTGGAATTTAAAAGGCCGATGTTATCGCTGTAATGGATTTATTCTGTTGTCTGTTCTTTTTTTAGTTTCTTTAAAGCAAACCTTCTCATCCCCACACAAACATGTAAACATATTGGTATCTTAATCTGCTCCATCAGCTGTTTCCTATGGTCGTCTCTTTTCTGAAAAAGTTGCAGGCTGAACGATTACTAATATGCAAATTTAGACTTTTTGTGAAAAGTCAGCTGCTGCCTCCTTCATCTCTATCTAAGCACTCTGCCATGTTCATTGACCAGTGGCGTCATGGCATGAATGTGTAAGCTTTGACCGATGTCTTGGCTTTAATTCTATGCAAGATGGAAACGTCCAATGGTGGAGTAACTGGTTTGCAAGGACAGACTAACAGACTTAACACAATTTTCTCTAGTTGTCTGTCCAGGACAGCACTAGAGATAAAAGCTCTACCTCCAGAGGCAGGAAGCACAAAATTCAGATCCATAAAGGGCAGCTTCCATCCCTCTTCCCCAGTCTTTCCTCCACCAGAGGAGGCAGCTGGATGGGAGCTCTCCTTCCCCTGAGCCTAGGCAGGGCTGCCCAAGGAAGAGGGGGGGGGGGGGGGAAGAAGGTCTGCAAGTACCTGTAACAGGGATGGGAGGCATCTAAATCCCCTGGTCAGACTGCAGAAATGATACTGGCGTCGTCCTCCATAGATGGCCCTGGTTTGAAGAAGCACTGAGGTCAGTCTGAAATGCACACATCACCTCCTGGGTTCGGACGCTCTGTCTTTGTTGGCAGTTTATTGCTATTTTTTTTAAATAAAATCGGAACGTTCGTGTGGTGTGCAGCCGTTCTTTTCTTCCTAGGTTCTTTAAGCGGTTAGTCAGGATTAGGCCCGTTCCGTTCAAAATTCTGCTAAAATGGCACCTGTTGACAGTATTGCAAGGTTGGATAAAATGGTCGCTAAAGGAAGAGCTGTCCTTTAAAATGGGTCACGCTCAAAACTGTCTTTTTAGTGGCCATAACCACAGCCAGACGCATTAGCGAGCTGCAGGCACTTTCCATGAAGGAGACTTTCCTGCTAATTTTTGAAGATATTGCGTACAGACCCAGGGTTTTTGCCTAAAGTGGTGTAAAAATTTCTCAGGACTCAGGAAATTGTTTTTGCCGCCTTTTTGTGGGTCCCCAACCAATCCAAAAAACAGAATTCCACCAACTGGATGTGAGCGCCTGTGTCTTACGTTATATGGAATTGTTGGAAAGCATTCGAAAATCCAATGTTCTATTTTGCATTCGGGAAAAAAAAATTGGGGTTCCAAGCTTCGAAAGGCACAATCTCAAGGTGGATTAAACAAGCTATTGTGAAAGCTTCCAAGAGTTTGAAGGAATGTCCTTTACTCAGCGACACCAGAGCAAATTTGTTGAGCAGCAACATGGTCAAGCTACTCGACTTTGATGAAGCGTTATAGATTGGACCTTGTCTCAGCGCAACACAAAATGTTTGGGAGAAGTCCTCCAAGTGCTAGTTCTGGTTGATCCTCTTTAGTGCTGTCATGGACAGACGCCTAGAGAAAACTAGAGTTGGACTTAGTGGTAACTCTTTCTAGGAGTCATCCAGAACAGCAGGGATTCCATTCCTATAGCATTGGACGAATGTTTGTTTCAGAACCCGTTCCGGGTAAGTTCTTGCATGAAGACTGGGTAAGAGGGATGGAAGCCGCCCCTTTATGGATCTGAATTTTGTGTTGCCTGCCTCCGCAGGTGGAACCTATCTCTAGTGCTGTCCTAGACTCCTCCTAGAAACAGCGTTACCGGTAAGTCTAACTCTAGTTTTTGTTCATTGATTTCCCACCAGTCAGATGCTTGTTGGGGAAACCATTTTAATGTTCAGCAGTTTCTGCAAACCTTTGCTAAGGGTTGCTTTGAGGCATCTTAACCTGTTGCTGCCAACCGCACGCATATAGAGACATGGCCAAAAATATAGGCACCCTTGAATTCCTGTCAGATAATACACCACTTCACTCAGAATATTGTTGCAATTTCAAATGTTTAGGCATTTTCATGTTTTATGTTTTGTATTGGTATGACACAGTGGAGAAACAAAGCTGAATCTGACACATTCCAGGCAAAACTCCAGAAATGGACTGGACAAAATTATTGGCACCATCTCAAAATTGAAGGAAATAATTGCATTATAAGTTTGTGATGCTCCTGTAATTTTGTAATTAAACTCACCTGTATCAAGTAACAGGTGCTGACAATATAGAAATCTCACCGGCAACCAGTTAAAATTGTGAAAAATGTACTCGACCTTTCTGTTTGTGCGTGTCACATGGAACTTGAAGAAGAGAGCAGCAAAGAATTGTCTGAGGATTTGAGAACAAAAATTGTGGAACTGCATGGACCATCTCAAGGTTACAAGTCCCTACCTAGAGATATTAATGTTCCTGTATCCACTGTGCGCAACATTGCCAAGACGTTTACAGCCCATGGCACTGTAGCAAACCTCCCTGGACATGGACAAAAGAGAAAAATTGATCGTAGATTGCATCAAAGGATTGTTCGAATAGTAGATAAAGGACCTCGCTCAACTTCCAGACAAATTCAAGCTGACCTTCAGGCACACGGTACAACTGTCAGCTTGCGCTAGAAGTCTCTCCCTGAATGAACAGGGACACTATGGTAGGATACCCAGGAGGGACCCCACTGCTGACACAAACATAAAAAAAGGCAGATTGGAGTTTGCCAAAACTTTACCTGAGGAAGCCAAAATCCTTTTGGTAGAATGTGTTGACAGACAAAACAAAATTACAGCTTTTTGGTAAAGCCCATCATTCTGTTTTCAGAAAAAGGTCCCTACAGTCCAACATGGTTGGTGTTCACTGATATGACGTTGCTTTGCTGCTTTAGGCACTGAATGTCTTGACCATGTGCATGGCATTATGAAATCTGAAGACTACCAAAAAATTCTTGGGTGTAATGTAGGGCCCAGGGTCAGAAAGTTGGGTCTCCGCCAGAGGTCATACGTCTTGCAACAGGACAATTACTTAAGCACATGACGACAAAAAGCACCCAGAAATGGTTTGATTAAAGCGCGGGAGTACTGAACTGTCCAGGTCTAAATCCCATAGGCATAGAGCACCCGTGGAGAGATCTCAGAATAGCAGCTGGGAAAAGCAACCATATCAGAGAGACCTGGAGGAGTTGGCGAAAGAAGGATGGTCCAAAATTTGATTAGAGGGCCATATGAAACTCCATGATGGTTGCAGGAAACAATTCTGTTATTTTTTTTCCAAGGAGTGTGCTACCAAATATTGAGGGTGCCAATAATTTTGTCCAGTCCATTTTTGAAGTTTTGCATGGAATGCATCAGATTTGGCTTTTTGTTTCTCCACTTTGTATTGATATGACAATCAAAAGAAATGAACATGAAACTGCCTAAACATTTGTAATTAAAACAATTTTCTGGGTAAAGTGGTGCATTATCTGACAAATGCAGGGGTGCCAATTTATTTTGACCAGGACTGTATGTGGTAGCAGAGCAGTGAACTTTAACTGTCGCCAAGCGTGCTTACTTGGTGCTCCCTGCGTCGCCAACAGCTCCCGACCAATGTTTACAGTCGGGAGCTGGTGGGATGGGCTCCCGATCAAGTGTTCGCTGTGATGGCCAGTCGAGGTGATCGCATGACTGGGAAGCTCAAATGCCTTTGGTGTTTAGTTTAGTCAAAGGGGCCGACTCCCGACAGGGGTAATGGGTTAACCACTTCAATACCAGGCCTATTTCTGACACTTGTCTGGAAGTTGAGCGAGGTTCTTGATCTCCCATTCCAAATTACTTGGAACCCCCCCCAAACATAATTTTTTAGCAGAGACCCTAAAGAATAAAATGACAGTCATTGCAATATTTTATGTCGCACTGTATTTGCGCAATGGTCTTTCAAATGCAATTTCTTTTGGAAAAAATGAGTCTGGACTCAAGCCAATTTTTTTTGTATAATGTGAAAGATCTCTTTTAGGCAGCGCTTTAAAAATGAAGTTACCGGTTTAGAGTTGCAGAGGAGGTCTTGTGCTAAAATTATTGCTCTCGCGCTAACGACCACAGCGATACCTCACATGTGATTTGAACACTGTTTACATTTGCAGGCACAACTTGCATATGCGTTTTTTCTTTGGCGCGTGAGTACAAAGGGATGAGGCACTTTTCCCCTCATCATTTTTCAGGACAGCCACCTTTGAGAGACAGGAAATGCCGCCTTGGCTTCAAGATTTAAGCCCCTCCTGCCCCACTGGATCCTCAGATTTGGTGTATCCTCCAGTGGGGAGACATCACTGGGAACCAAGGCTGATCAGTCGGGGAGGTTGAAGTTTTTCACTGAGGAGCGCTCCTCCCCCAATCCCTATTTCTTGGCGGAGCCTTGGGCGTTGGAGAAAGTACCTATAGGTCTGCCGTTTGGCCATCCCAGCTTCTCCTGAGGGTGGGGAAATAGCTTCGGGGCCTCGCTCTCATTCTGTCCAAGGGCATCGCCGGAGGTGCAACGTTCCTCTTCACATTGTGTGTGGCTCGTGAGGGAGCTTGAGGCTGGGCCAGAGGGCGTGGCGATATGTCCGGTGGGGGCGTGGACTTCTGTCGGGGTCGCAGCTTCCAGTTGCAGTCTGAGAGAGGGCCAGACACTGGCTGGTGCGAGCCTGTAACACTGGAGGGGTCAGCAAATGGCTCAGGAAGATGTGACCGCCGCGATCCTCAGTGGGACATATCCGGAGCAGGAGTGGTCCAGACTGCTCCTGACAGTGTCAGCACCAGCCACTAAGGTAAGAACAACCCTAGGGTGGGTGTTCCCTTTCTGTATTACCTGATGGCTTTATGGGTGTACCCCCTCTTGGTGGTTGTGGGGGGGGGGGGGTTTGGGAGGTGGTATTGGGACCTTGGTGGGGGTTGGTCCTAGGGGCACTCCCGGTGACTCTGCTTAGGAGCAGGCCAGGCCATTCATGGCCTCTTGAGGGAATGCCTAATTGGTGGTTTCCATGTTTTAAAAAAAAAGTCAGTCAGTAGGCCACCTATGGTCTACTAAACTCTGCAGATATCTTGGGCCTCCAAACAAGGCTGGGGGCTAAGCATTGTGGTGTCTGTAATCCTGGCTACTTGGGGGGAGGCTGAGGCTGTTGGATTGCTTGGATCCAGGAGTGTCCACACGAAGTTCAGTATTCAGGGCCACTAGCTGGTCCTAAGGAGAAGTGTTAATTTCCAGAGTGGAGCTTTAACGGTCATTGTCATTCATATAATGTGCGTTTTTTTTGTATGAAGAGAACCTGTCTATCGCATAGATGACTTCTCAGAGTAGGTTTGTCTTCAATGTGTAATCTCATAACTCTCCAGATCCCACAGCCCCAGGCTAGCACTCTGCCAGCTCACCAGAGTATTGCACTAGCCACGCCAGTCTTATCCTCCACTAATACAGGGACATGGGAGGGCACTAGTGAGAAGCTGAGTAGGAGTCGGTTAGTGCTTCTTCAGGCCCCCAGGTGAAGTCAGAGGGTGAGGGGTTGGACGGTGAGTCCTCTAGACCCTCTCGCTGCAAGCTTTTTTCCTGGAGGAGGTGGAGGAGCTCTTGGGAGCCATCCATACCACCCTGGGAATCCAGGAAAAGCTGCTATCGCTCCATGACCAGATGTACCGTGGCCTGTGGAAACAGAAGGTGTTCCTGGTCCATGAAGTTCTAGTGGAAGCCATCAAAGAATGGAAAGATCCGAAGGGGAAACCCTTCCTTTCAAGGGCCCTGAAGTGTATGTTTCCTTTTGTGGAGGGCGGTTCCTCTGTAAGATCCTCAGACTAGATGCTAGACTACCTTGGAGAGATCCCATGGACAAGAGGATGGATTTGTTCTTGAAGGATACCTGAGGCTCTACCCTGGGGTGGACACAGGGGCAGGGGATCAGGAGGGTGACAATCATTTTGTCCTTTTCCATGCTCTTGCGGGGTGTGACAAATATAGCAGATGCCTCGTTGGAAATCGGTGCACCAGATCCTCAGCCCTAGTCATATTCCCACACCGGGTGAATTTTAAGACCGTCCCAGCTTTTTTGCCGAAGGGCAGAGGCAAAGAAATTATTTTGCCAACATTCTGTTAGAATCCTGTGGGTGAACAGGAACGTCATTTTCATAAGTTGGATGTTAAAAGGTTGTAGCACCCTTTGTCAAACACTACAGGTTGGACATGTTATCCGCTAAGGATCAGGCCTTTGGGGGGAAAAAGGGTCCTTCAAGCGGTGGTCCCATCCTAAGATGGAGTGCTCGTTTATCCTCTCAAAGGTGGCTGTCCTGAAAGATGATCAGGGAAAACGTATGTTACGTACCGGTAACGTTTTTTACAGGAGTCTTTCAGGACCGCACTGGCACCCACCCAAAAAATGTTTGCATAAGAAGTCCCTGGCAGGTGAGGATTAGTTTTTTTTTTTTTTTTTTTTTTTTGTGTGTGTGTGACGTGTTGTCTCCCCAGCTGGCCGGAGGTACTTTTGGAAGACTGCGGGGCAGGAGGGGCTTAGATCCTGACGCTAAGGCAGTGTTTCCTGTGAAGGGAGGAGCAGAGGTCTCCCAAAGGTGGCTGTCCTGAGACTCCTGGAAAAGATGTTACCGGTACGTAACTTTTATTTATTTTCTTATTTTTATTTTTACTCCGTCCCTTTAAAACATTTTTTCCTGATCACTTTTATTGCTGTCACAAGGAATGAAAATTGTGCCGACGTTTCCATGATACTACATTGGAGACCCGGTCAAAGCCGTATCCGGCTTTGTTCGGGACTCTGGCCAGCCAGGGGAAGTGCTGGCTGGTCGCTCTGGCCTCCTGGTGGGATGGGAGACCCAGGCAGAGCTTGTACCAACAGCTGAGTGGCTGCTTGGCCACATCGGTTGTTATCACAAGAAAGTCGACCTGCTCTAAAATAAAAAGTAGCGCTGCAGGCATCACCCTAGTACAACCACTGCGTGCAAAATTGCGAACCTGTACGTCATTTTACTATACCTAAAGTACTTAAAGCCGGAGTCCGCCGGGACTCCGCGTCTTTTTTTTTTTTTTTTAAAGCCAGCAGCTACAAATACTGCAGCTGCTGACTTTTAAAATAGTGACACTTACCTGTCCAGCGCGCCCGCGATGTCGGCACCCGAAGCCGATCGCTAGGTCGTCTGTCGGGTCCTGCCACCGCCATCTTGGGTATGGGAATCAGGAAATGGAGCCTTTCGGCTTCATTTCCCGGTTCCCTACTGCGCATGCGCATGCGCGAGCCATGCTGCGCAATAAGGACGGTCCCCGCTGCCTCTGGGATCTGTGTGTTTTCCCAGCAGGCAGCGGGGCACTTGCGGAAAGGGGCGGGCACTTGCGGAAAGGGACGTAATCTACGCCCCTTTCCGCAGAGAGCTAGCCCGGAAGTGGGTGCAGTTACCTGGATTATCCAGGTAACTGCACCCCCCTCCCCCCTGAAAGGTGCCAATTGTGGCGCCGGAGGGGGGGAGGATTCCGATGAGCGGAAGGTCCATTTTAGGGTGGACCTCCGCTTTAAATGTAGGTGATATATATATATATTCTGCTTTCTGTAGTTTAAAGTGGAACTATGTGCATGGGAGTTAGCTCATCCCAGCACCAAGGCATTGTACAAACAAAATCAACAAAAAGGATGCAAACGCATAGTGCGTTATCAGCCGCACTTCTCTGAAAGATAGAGAGTACATAGAAAAGTTTGTTGTAACAGCATTGTATGTAAACCAAGCAACTGAAGGGTCCTACAGACATTGCAACTCTTCTGGTTAAAAAGAATATCGTACCAGCTAACGTGTTTCGAGATGTCCCCTTCTTTAGAAAAAAACTCTACTCTGAAGAAGGGGGCATGTCCCTCAAAACGCGTCGGCTGATATGACTAAATTTGCAGTGTTATGCACAATTGTACTTTTAAGTTGATATTGCTTTGTCGTATCTAAAGCGACAGCGCTGCACATTTGTTTACAGATATGGCTGCAATCACCACAAGCATTTTTTTTTTTCTAACACAGGCGCTAAAATATATAAATAGAAAAAAAATCACATGCGATAAGAGGGTGAACTTGGTTGCTGTGGGCAGCACAGACAGTTCATCTTTCAGCTAAGTGTACACAAAGACAGATGTTCTCCACACTTCAGTGCCTGTTTGGGATTTAAAACTTGCAGAGATCTGCGTGACCCAGCCACATAATTGGAAGTCATTTGTATGTAAATGAGCGTGCCCATCCAAGGGGAAAAAAAAAGATGGCTACAGAACGGCATTCATATTTGTTCTATAAATACACTCGGAACAAACAGATTCTAATAAGAGGCTTCAAATGTATTCATATTGGAAACCCTTTATTTGAAGCTCTGTAAATTCCGCATCATCGGTGGGGTTGAAACAGATTGTATCTTGGGGAAAAAAAAAAGAAATATAGAAAAGTTTTTAATACGCTATGCATGGTGGTAGAGATAATGGGAGAGATTTATGAAAACTGGTGCAGCTGTGCATAGTAACCAATCGGCTTCCAGGTTGTATTGAACAAGACTAAGTTAGAAGCTGATTGGTTACTATGCACAGTTGCACCAGTTTTAGTAAATCTCCCCCATTGAGTGTTGTAATAGATCTGAATCCTTTGTAATAGAAGTAAGGATGGCAGCTGATCTTTATGGAGAGATCTGGGGTCAAACCCAAAATCTCTTTGCCCTTTTAACCACTTCAATACAGGGCACTTTTACGCCCTTTTTGCCCAGGCCAATTTTCAGCTTTTAGCGCTGTCGCAATTTGCATGGCAATTGCACGGGCACACTACACCAGGCTTTCTCAACCTTTTAACCCTAAAAATGTTCAGGTCTTGAGACACCCTTATTAAAACCAATTCTTCAGGGGTCAATAGGAACAATTCCCCGTATACTGGTGGTCAATGGGAAGAATGTTCCCCTAAGGCCGCGTACACACGGGCGGACTGTTCGCCCAACTTAGTCCGCTGAACAGTGTTTCAGCGGACAGTCCGCTCGTGTGTGGGCTTCAGCGGACAGTTTCAGCGGACAGTCTGACGAACAAAGTTTTTCGGAATTTCCGTAAGACAGTCCGCTGAAACTTGGTTTCAGCGGACAGTCCGCTCGTGTAGTAGGCTTGTTCGACAAACTAAGTTTCGCGCATGCTCAGAAAGGATTTACACGGCGAAGGTTGCATTGCAGTGTATTGGACTTCGAATTTCTCGTCCCGTCGTACGTGCCGTTCACGTCATCGCGCACGCTTTCAGCGGACTGTTCGTTCATCGTGTGTGGTCAAGTCCGTTCATGCAAATTTTGAGCGGACTGTTTGTCGGATTGTTTGACGAACAAAGTTGGGCGAACAGTCCGCCCGTGTGTACGCGGCCTTAAAGTGGTGCTCAGAATGCCACCCTTGAAGACAGCTAAAAATATATTTGGTGTCATGCTGCTGGCTTTGCTAAGTGATGGTGAACCTTGAACTCTGTTGGCACCATCAAAAAGGTGGTTCATCAACCACAGCTCAAGGAACCTCTGGAGGAACCCCAGGGTTCCATAGAACCCTGGTTGAGCATGGCTGCGCTACACTGTACTCATATTACATTTTGGCATTTTGTTCCCACAACTAGCTTTCTTTTTGGTAGTATTTGATCACCACTGGGACAGACCAGATAGATTCTGATTGGTTAGCGCCCTCACATTGATGGCTAGAGTGGCACTGAGGGTGCTGACCTCTCGGGAATCTCGAGGAAAGTACAGTAGGGGGACGGAAAGGGCGCCTGGTGGTCGTCTTTTCATTTTGTCTGTAAAGATGAATTAACGCTTTCATTTGTTAATAAAGTTCATCTAAATCTGCTAGTAGAACTCTCCTCCACCCAGACTGACAATGCTGTTGAAAGGTGCCTCCACTGCTCCTCCATCCAGAGCGGAGACAACCTAAGACGGGACGTGTTATTGGCCACGTTGCCACTGCCAGGTGAAATGGAAAAAGCCAAAAAAAAAGTAAAGTGAAGGCAGCCACCATCTAAGGATTGGTAAGCTGCAATAAACACAGACCAGCCACTTTATTAGGTACACCTTGCTAGTACCGGGTTGGACCCCCTTTTGCCTTCAGAACTGCCTTCATTCTTTGTGGCATAGATTTAACAAGGTGTTAGAAGCATTCCTCAGAGATTTTGATCCACGTTGACATGATGGCGTCACCCAGCTGCTGCAGGTTTGTTGGCTGCACATCCATGATGGGAATCTCCCATTCCACCACATCCCAAAGGTGCTCTATTGGATTGAGATCTGATGACTGGAGACCATTGCAGTACAGTGACCTCATTGTCATCTTCAAGAAACCAGTGGTGAGATGATTTGAGCTTTGTGACATGGTGCATTATCCTGCTGGATACCAATAAAGAAGAGTGCCAAGTCAGTAAAAAGTGCATTTATTTCATACAATAAATAACAGTTTCACTTACATCCATGATTGCTATTATGCGTTTGGTAGTCAATTCGCTGTTCCCTTTAGCTGGCACAGTCACAGGATACAGATGTACATAATCCTCCTCCACAGCGCGCTAGGGGAAGCTCCGCTGTGTTTTGTGATGCACAGAAATACAGGCTGGCTTGTAGGCAGCGTATGACGTCAGCCGGGGGATACCCAAGAGCATGATGCGTTTCTGAGCATGTGCAAGCCTCGTTCGGGCATGCGCGCGCTCCTTTCTCAAGTGCAGGATACCAGGTATGTACCCCAAGGCCATCCACAAGTTATGCCCAATTAGTGCCCAAAAATGGGCACTGACTGGCACCATTGTATAACATGTGACATCAATGATGCCCAGCAATGCCACCCAGCAGTGTCATCTGTGCCACCCATAAGTACCCATCAATGCCACCCGTAACTACCTGTCAGTGCCGCATATCAGTGCCATCTCATCATTGCCACCCCATCGGTGCCCATCAGTGCCCGTCATTGAAGAAAATGTACTTATTTACAAAACATTTTAACAAAAAAATTGTTTTTAAAATTTTCGTTCTGCAGGTTTTATTTTTTGCACAATAAAAAAAATAAATGATCAAATACCACCAAAATAAAGCTCTATTTGTGGGAACAAAATGATAAAACAATTTGGGTACAGTGTTGTATGACCGCGCAATTGTCGTTTAAATTGTAACAGCGCTGAGCGCCGAAAATTGGCCTGGGCAGGAAGGTGTCCGAGTGCCTGGTATTGAAGTGGTTAATCACTTGCCGGCTGCCATATAGCAAAATGACGGATGAAAAGTGGTTGTGTTATACTGAATGGACGTCATATGGGGTGATCAGGATAACTGTGACGCGCGGCGATCGGTGGTGCTGTGCGTCGGTCAGATACAGCAACTCTGATCGTGGTATGGAGCCTCTGATGGGGGCTTCTTACCATTTGATCAGCTGTAACCAATCACAGCTGATCTTCGCGTGAACCAGGAAGTGTCGGTAAATGGCTTTCCTTGGTTCACGCTGACAGGGGTAGCCAATCGGTGGCTCTCCCTGTCAGCGGGGGGGTGAGGAGGTCTGTGCTGATAATCAGCACATTGATTTACAGCACGGTGCCCATCGGCTGCCATCCTGTCCTCCTCTATAATCACCTGTCAGTAAGGAGAAAGCAAACAAAGTCCCAAAGAAACAAATTCTTTCCAGCTTAAGAAACGCTACTTAAGCTGGAAAGAACCTATTTCTTTGGGACTGTTTTTTGCTTTCTCCTTAATGTTATATTTGATTATAGCAGCTGCTTCGTTTAATTTACTTATTTTGAGCGCTGGATAAGTGACCCTGTTTGCTTTTACTTATTAAACGCCTGTCAGTGCCAATAAAACTGCCAATCAGTGCCCCATCAGTAATGCCTATCGGTAGATCCTCATTGGCGCTGCCTATCCAGTGCCACCTATCAGTGCCATCTATCGGTGCCGTCAGTGCTGCCTGTTGGTGCCCATCAGTTTTTTTTTTTTTTTTTTTTTAAAAGCGCAAAATATAAAAACTGCAGTGGTGATCAAATACTACCAAAAGAAAGCTCTATTTGTGCGAAGAAAATGATAAAAATGTAGTTTGAGTACAGTGTTGCATGACCGCGCAATTGTCATTCAAATCGCTAAAAATTGAAGGGGTGAAAGTGCCCGGTGTTGAAGTGGTTAAACAATGCTCACTTGGTACGAAGGGGCCCAAAGTGTGCCAAGAAAATATCCCACACCATTACACCACCAGCCTGAACCGTTGATACAAAGGCAGGATGGATCCATGCTTTCATGTTTACACCAAATTCTGACCTTACTATCTGAATGTCGCAGCTGAAATCAAGACTCCTCAGACCAGGCAACATTTTTGCAATCTTCTATTGTCCAATTTTGGTGATCCTGTGCGAATTGTAGCCTCAGTTTCCTGTTCTTAGCTCACAGGAGTGGGACCTGGTGTGGTCTTCTGCTGCTGTAGCCCATCTGCTTCAAGGTTGGATGTGTTACAACCAAGGTATGCAGAATACCATCTCTGAACTCACAAGTGGTTATTTGAGTTACTATTGCCTTTCTATTATCTCAAACCAGTCTGCCAGTTTTCCTGTGACATCAACAAGAAACTTTCTTCCACACAACTGACAGTCACTGGATATTTTCTCTTTTTCGGACCATTCTCTGTAAACCTAGAGATGGTTGTGCGTGAAAATTCCAAGTAGATCAGCAGATTTTGACATGCTCAGACCAGCCCGTCTGGCACTAACAACCATGCCACGTTCAAAGTCGCTTCAATCCCCTTTTCTTCCCCATTCTGATGCTCAGTTTGAACTTTGGCAAGTCGCCTTCACCACATCTAGATGCCTAAATGTATTGAGTTGCTGCCATGTGATTGGCTGATTAGCAATTTGTGTTACCAAGCGATTAAACAATGTGCGCTTAATAAAGTGGCCGGTGAGCATAGGTGACCTCATGACACTTAATTTAAGTTGGCACAGAAAAAAAGTAAACTGTGTGGCACACTGTTCACCGTCATTTAGGGTTGCCAACTGTCAGTAAATTTACGGACAGTTGTAAAAACCACATTGCAGTCTGTAAATATCAGGGGGCTGATAATATAGCGTGCTGTGATGACGGTATAAATTGTGCAAATGACTTATTAGTGGTATTGTCATTGTTTCCATATTGGGTTTATACCGTTTCAGTATCGATTGTCTTCGTTTTTTAATAGTTCTGTCATTTTTCTGGTTGTCAGTAATAAAAAAAAGTGCTGTCAGTATTTTTATTTTTTTTCAGTAAAAAAAATGCTGCCTGAAGTGGCAGCGTTCTAATGCACTGCCAGCCTTCTAACGCAGCTTCTGGAGGGAATGAGCCCTAAAGGAGATTGCGCAATCTCACAATTGGCGCTACTCTGTTTTGGAAGATCGCAAGAAAAATAAAATAAAACCACAAACCTCCCCAACATTCCATTTTGTGGTGTTGGTCGTGTTTTCTTGGTGTGGGGGTCGTTCTCCATCCCTGGGAGGCAGGGTGGGGTGGGGGGGGGGGTGACCTTCGGGCGCTGCGTTCTGTAGACTTCATAAAATGACTGGGCAGCGCAATCCATTCTTTTCTCCGAGGTGTCCCGTACTGTTTTTCTCTTGCTGGCAGAATTGGGAGAATTCAAGGACATTCTATTTATAAAGCCGAAGTTTCTTTATTTCATTTTCGCTCCGATAGATGATGAATGTTCTCCAGGAGCGGCGGGTCAAGTTGTTTGCCTTCACGCTCTACATGTCACTTAGCACATTATGTTTTACCTTGGTGGCTCTAAACCCAAGAGCAAAAATGTAAATCTATACTGCTTAGTAATGGATAGATGTGGTGGCTGCATTTGTTTTCTTTTTTCAGGCTTTTGTGTTTTTCTGGTGATCCTCCCAATAACACACTTCCTGATCTAGCTGGACAACGCTCACTCCCCACACTGCATCTATGAAGACAGTGTTGTCACCCTAGGCCAGGGGTTGGCAACCTATGGCTCACTGGCTGTACCTGGCCCGCCGCCACTAAATATCCAGCCCATCAGTGCACGTGATGAATTCGCATGCACCCAGCGGACATTTTTAACCCTGGTTGGCTTTCTTGGGATAACCACCATTGCGACTAAAAAGACGCATGGCTGTAGGAGGGGATATGTCCCCGACCACCTTCCGTGACTCGCCTGGGTTCTCCCGTCCCGCTGGCTGGAGACGTAAACAAAGCCGCAATGCAATTTGATGGGGTCTCTGATCTATGATGACATCACTTCCGGTTTACAGAAGACTTAAAGGCGCCAAATAAAAAAAAATAAAACACCGCGTTCAAAGCAGCCAAACTTGGATTTTTGAATGCTTAAGTGCAGTGGAGGAATTTGGGGTCTTATAGACCCCCCAATCCCTCCATAAAGAGTACCTGTCACTGCCTATTAGTGTAACAAGAGACGTTTACATTCCTTTTGACAACAATTAAAGTGATAAGAATTTTTTTTTTTTTTAAAGGGACAGTGTAAAAATAAAAAATTGTTTAAAGCACCCCATCCCTCCATGCTCGCATGCAGAAGCGAATGCATATCTAAGTCACCACCACACATGTGAGGTATCACCACGATCTTTAGAGCGAGAGCAATAATTCCAGCACAAGACCTCTCTGTAATTCTAAACTGGTAACCATAGAAACTTTTAAAGCGTCGCCTATGGAGATTCTTAAGTACCTTAGTTTGTCGCTATTCCTTGAATGTGCGCAATTTTAAAAGCATAACATGGGGGTGGGGGAGGGCTGTGTAATGTAAAGGGGTCCAGAGGTGCGGGGGCTTTGTAATGTGAAGGGGTCCAGAAGTGCGGTGGCTGTGTAATGTAAAATTTTGAAAAACGAGGTGAAGCCACCAAAACAAACGATACCGCATCCCAAATGTTAAATGTAGGACAAGGAGAGGTAACCAACCTCACAGGACTTTTAACGGTATCGATAATTACATATTATGGAAGGAACCACATAGGGATCAAACACAATAAACCAAAGATAAAATATCTTAGAAATGTATTACAAAGAAAGCAAGCTTGTTTGCTTTTTTGTTTAAATTATGTCTATACATCTTTTCTTGTGGAAACATTGATTGGAACATTTTCATACGCATCATGTATCTAATTTCTTCTATATGTCTATCCATATAGCATTATATTTGTCATTGATATTTAAAGCTCCTGAGGAAACTCGTTTTATGAGTGAAACATGTCGAGCATCATATCATACTGACCGAGTTCAAAAATGATTCCTCAAAATAATCATGTACTGGATGTATCTGTATACATGGTGTTCTTTTAGCAAAATTTGTTAATTTTTTGCTTTCTTTGTAATAAATTTCTAAGATTTTTTTTATCTTTGGTCTATTGTGTTTGATCCCTATGTGGTTCCTTCCATAATATGTCATTCTTGATACCGTTAAAAGTCCAGTGAGGTTGGTTACCTCTCCCCTTGTCCTACAATTAACATGTGTAATGTAAAAGGGTCCAGAAGTGCGGTGGCTGTGTAATGTAAAGGGGTCCAGAAGTGTGGTGGCTGTGTAATGTAAAGGGGTCCAGAAGTGTGGTGGCTGTGTAACGTAAAGGGGTCCAGAAGTGCGTGGCTGTGTAATGTAAAGGGGTCCAGAAGTGCGGTGGCTGTGTAATGTAAAGGGGTCCAGAAGTGCGGTGGCTGTGTAATGTAAAGGGGTCCAGAAGTGCGGTGGCTGTGTAATGTAAAAGGTTCCAGATTATTATCTTCATTTATTACCAGATGAATGCGGCTCTCCATGCATTCACATACATTCACTCCGGTCCTTAAGTGGAAAAAGGTTGCTGACCCCTGCCCTAGGCCATTGTTTTGCTTAGAACTCTAATCACCTTCTATTCTTCTCCTCTCTGTAACTTGAGGGGAGGCGTTGTGTAGTCTACAGAAGGGAACCAGAAAGGCTTATAACATTGGCTGAGATTTCAGTGCAGTGTTCTGGCAAGATTAGCAAGTGTTTCTGTACATGAAGCACAGTGCCTTAACCCCTTCACACCTAAGACTAAAACCAATCTTAATGCCGAAGCACAATTTTGCAACTTTGACACGTTAGGATAGGAAAACCGTACATATCACAACCACTTTGCGCATTCCAGTCATAATTACTCCGTATTGCAAGGCTGGCCGAGCCGTAACATTGAAAGCTTTAAGACCTGAAACCATATGAAATCACTGGCTTTATTCGAGATACTAACAACCCCTCTCTACCTCTTCAGTGAGATTTTAATTGCTTAAAACAGAACAAAATTCTTTATCTATTATCCGCAAAGAATATATTCAATACTATATACAAAAATAAATGCAAAAAAATTAAATTGTGTTGGCTCTATATGCACTTTAACCCCTTCACACCTAAGGGTAAACAAATCGTAATTCCTAAGCACAATTTTGCAACTTTGACATGCTAGGAAAACTTACTGGGTTTGCTCTTCACTGGATGACAGACATATGTAAGGTGTACAAGCTGCTGCCATCATTTCTGGTGAGTGTTCATGTCACTGGGGTGTGGTGGGTGACCTTGGAGCACTTTGCTGGATTGCCTGTGTTCACTTCAAGAGGTGTTCTTGATGGTTCCTTGGTATTGCTGTACTGGAACTTTCTTTGGAGTCTTCTTTTTTTCACTGGAATATGCACAATAGTTTTTTTTTTTTTTTTTACTTTTTTGTATATTCATTAATTTATCTTTGGTGCTACACATCTGTTCGCATATTGCTGTCTTAAGTTGGGTATACTACTTATGTGACAGCGGCCACTCTACCAAAGCGCTAGGAAACGCATTTCTATTTGGTACAATCAGCTTGCCCATACTTGGATCGAATCTCGCTCTGTCGCACCTGCAGGCGTGAAACAAGCCCAATGCGGGGTATACACGAAGATATATAAATTTTTTTTTTTTTTCGTACAAAAAACCTTGGATCGTTGTACTTACACTTGCAATGTTAGTACGGTGATCTCCTGGCTAAGCTATTTTTATTCTGAGAGGGGGACCCCCCCCCAGCAGAACACTGATTTATTGATCGCAACCATTGGCTGCACAGAGACCGGGGTCTCGTTGAGGGCCCTGGGACCCTGTAACCAGACCGCTGTGATAGCCTCTGATTGGCCATCGGTGATCAGTCACTGTGAAGCCCGCCCCCGTTTTCTGTCTTTGCGAATGGACAAGAGAGATTCATTGTATGACATTCCTTACAGAAATAGAAAAAAGTGTGTGTAGGGAAAACATTAAAATACAATTTTTAAATACAAAATAACCCCCGGGGTTAGTGTTTGGGTCAAGCTCAGGGTCAAAGGCCAGGTTCAGTATTTTTTGGACAGGATTTTTTTTTTTCTGTCGGTGCATTTTAGATGGGATTAAAAAACAAAATTCTTGTTTTTGGGCTGTACTATGGGTAGAAACAACAACTAATATTCTCATATGTGGCATCCCATGCGAAGAGAAGCAGAATTTTATTTTGGCTTGTTCCTTGGTAGGTTGTAGTAGTAGCAAGAAATATACAGTTGCATAAAATTTATATATATATATATATATATATATATATATATATATATATATATATATATATATATATATATATATATATATATATATATATATATATATATATATTTTTTTTTTATTTTACTATTTTAGGCCAGTTTTTCTTTAGATAATAAAATAATCAGGAGATATCCATTACCATTTAACATCAAATGAAAGCCCAATTTGTCCTAACAAAAACGTGGTATAGTTTACACCTGGATGCACAAAGTAGTTGTGGTGATATGTACGGTTTTCCTAACATATGTTAAAATTGAAAATTGGGCTTGGGCATTAAGATTGGTTTTACCCTTTTGGTGCAAAGGGGTTAAAGTGCAAACAGTTTTATTTATTTTTAATTTATTTTTTACTTTTGTATATAGTATTGAATAGATTCTTTGTGGATAATTGGGTAAAGAGAATTTTGTTTTAAGCGATTAAAATCTCATTGAAGAGGTAGGGGGGGGGGTTCTTAGAATCTCAAAAAAAGCCGGTGATTGAAAGCTTTAAGGCCTGGAACAATATGAAAGGTTGCAGCTTGGTCAACCTCACAGTATGGAGTAATGATGATTATTGATTTCTGCTCCCATCTGTGAACAATTCCAGCACTTGGCCGCCTTTTATTGTGGACATTTATCTCATTTTCTATCCCATTAGCAGTCTATGTACAGACGTTGGATTTGATTGATCTGTAACATTCAATAATGTCATTCACCCACCAAGGTTCTGTTCTCCTTTTCCAAATCTACACCACCTCCCTGGGTTAGTTGATTGCTTCCCATGGCTTTCAATATTTATGTGGACGACACCCAAATCTACCTCTCCACCCTCCACGTGCCACTTCCCCTGATTTCTCTGTCAAAATCAATGGGTCAATTATCAACCCCCCCCCCCCCCCCCCAATATGCCAAGGTCCTAGGTGTAAATCTGGACTCGGAACAATCTTTTCGGCCCCACAATCGCTGTCCAAAGCTTGCCGCCTCAACCTCTGCAGCATCTCCAAGATGAGCCACTTCCTAAACAATGTCACCACAAAGCTTCTAATCAACTCCCATGACCTCTCTCGCCTCCACTATTACAATTACCTCCTCATTGACTTTCCTCTAAAAAGGCTATGTCCACTTCAGTCTGTCATGAACGCTGTTGCCAGGCTCCTCCACCTTACAAACAGCTCGGGATCTGCTACCCCTCTCTGCCAATTCCTCCCTTGGTTGCCACTCAAACAACAAATCAAATTGAAGGTACTAACGGTAACTTACAAAGCCATCCACACCGGGCCCCCAGCTACATCTCTAAACTGGTCTCAAAATACCATCCTAATCGTCCTCTTCGCTCCACCTAAGCCCTTGTACACACGGTCGGAGATTCCGACGGAATGTGTCCTATCGGACCGTTTTGTCGGATATTCCGTCTGTGTGTGGTCTGCATCGGACTGTTTCCGTCAGAATATCCAAGTTTTCCAACTTGCTGGTAAAATTTTCCCACAAAATGCTCTTATCGGACGTACTCCGATCATGTGTAGCCTACTCCGATGGACAAAGTGCCACGCATGCTCAGATCCAATTCCTAGACCAAAGCTATTGGCTACTAGCCTGAACGTAGTCCCGCCGTAACGAAATAACGTCATCCCGTTATGTACAATCGGATTTTCCGACAACTTAGTCCGACCGTGTGTATACAACATCACTTCCAGACCTCTAACGGAATTAATCCGTCAGAATTACTCCAACGGATTTGGTTGTCGGAATCTCCGACCGTGTATACAAGGGCTAAGACCTCCTTTTCTCTAGCTCCCTTGTCACCACCTCCCATTCTTGCCTCCAGGACTTCTCCCAGGCCTCTTCCATTCTATGGAACGCTCTACCCCCCAATCTGTCTGATTTACCTCCAACTTTGCCTTTAGACGATCCTTGAAAACCCTTCTCTTCAGAGAAGCCTATCCTGCTTTCACCTAACAACTCTACCTAAAAAATTTTCCATCAGCTTCTCCCCCACAGCTACTACCTTTTTTGAATCACTTGATCCTCCCTCTTAGATGGTAAGCTCTAAGGATCAGGGCCCTCTGATTTCTCCTGTATAGCATTATAACTGTACAATCTGCCCTCATGTTGCAAACTATTGGCACTGTATAAATTCTGTATAATAAGCTCTAAATCTGGCCAGCTTGGCCTGAGGGGAGCATTACTGTGCGACTATCCAGTAGTGGAAATCTGATTGTATTGCTAGAGAGATGCCGCTCCCAGCACAGGGTATGGAGTGATAAGCATATCGCACTAGACAGAAGTCCCTAAACAAATATTATCTGACTAGAGATGATGTTAAATATAGATCACCCCCCAGAGATCTCCTGTCCGCTTTGATATAAGGCTTTCTTCCTGTGCTTGGATTTTCATTGGGGAATGTGCATTATGTTCTCTGCAGGTATATTGGAACATGTATCTTTGTAACGTCGCAGCCTTCCACAAATTGTGGTATATTTCTGTGACGCTATATATAGATTGGCTGGATTCCTGTTTTAATACATTTAAGGCAGAGTGTGGTGTATTTTTAAGTACTCGCCCACTGAGTTATTATTGTAAGTTGGAAATCGCTTTGTCATTGCGTGCTTTTTGATAATTCTACTCATACCAAGAATTGTAAATGCTTCCTTTGTTGGTCATCCATATACAGCGCCTTGAAAAAGTATTCATACCCCTTCAAATGTTTCACCTTTTTGTCATGTTACAACCAAAAAACGTAAATGTATTTTATTGGGATTTTATGTGATGGAGCCCTGGTTCACGCTGATGCAATTTGTCATGTCAAATCGCGCGCCAAATCGGCGGCAATTGCACCGTCCTAAACGGTGCGGCACCACAGTGATTCCCAAAAGTAGTATATTTTGAAAACCGTTTATTTTACTTTCACTTCATAATTATGAGCCACTTTGTGTTGGTCTATCACATAAAATCCCAATAAAATACATTTTATGTTTTTGGTTGTAACATGACAAAATGTTCAAAAATTTTCAAGGGGTATGAATACTTTTTCCAGGCACTGTATCGGGAAATTAACATTTTCTACTTGGAGTCCAGTCCACTCGAGACTCTGTGTTACCCCCCCAAAAAACAATATATTTTTTATTTAATTTTCCAAAGTCTTTAGGCCAGCCATGGCCTGAGTCTTCTTACGTTTCGGCTCTCTTCTAGACTGAATGTTCCTTACTGATGCCGAGAGAGTTGATAAAGTAACGAGATCATTGCCACTCTTTGCAGCAGTACGTTGCGAATTAAGGGGGCCATGATGAAGCCCCCCCCATCACGCCCTGCACTACAAAGTATGTACTCAACCTTTCAGGTTGAATGACATCATGGACCTCATTCAACCTTAACCTTGACCACTGAGGACACTTTGTGGTGAAGAAGAGATACTGAAGGGGACGGCGAGCAGTGACTGTTGCTAAACCCTGGCACTACACGCCACATGCCCCAAGTCTTCTGAGTGCTCCGGGTCTTCTGAGGAGTAACTGATGCCATCATTCAAGAATAATTCTGTAGACCAGGTGTGTCCAACCAACCCGTGGCCCAGGGACCATATGCGGCTCGAGAGAGCTATGAATGTGGCTTAACTACAAATTCGTAAACTTAAAAAATTAGATTTTTTTTGGGGGGGGGGGGGGGGATTTGTTTTGTAAAAACACGTTTTACACTTGGTGAACACATGCGACCGAAGAAAAATTTTATGGCGCATCTCTACTGAACTTTTAGAAGTTTATTTTCCTAAAAAATCTCCCACTCTTCACCATCGCACCTTATTCATGTCATCTGTTTTTGACAGACCTATATTTGTGAGCAACTACAGTGTATTACCAAAAGTATTGGGACACCTGCCTTTACACGCACGCGACCCTTAATGACGTCTTAGTCCGTAGGGTTTAATATTGAGTTGGCACACCCTTTGCAGCTATAACAGCTTCAACTCTTCTGAGAAGGCTGTCCACAAGGTTTAGGAGTGTCAATGGATAGTTTGATAGTTTCAGAAGAGCATTTGTGAGGCCAGGTGCTGATGTGGACAAGAAGGCCTGGCTCACAGTCTCCACTCTAATTCGGGTTGAGGTCAGGACTATGTGCAGGCCAGTCAAGTTCCTCCACCCCAAACTCGCTCACCCATGTCTTTATGGACCTTGCTGTATTTTCAAGGATGAAGCACACGAAGGGCAAAATTAGAACCAAAATATCTAATGAGCACCTTGAGAAATCATTGAGAATTGCTACTAAATCCATCCAGCCAGATATTGATGAGTGAGTTTATCAAAAATCATGTCAAATATAACACTAGTTTTATGTTGCTCTTTTAATGTTATAAAAAATATTACTAAACATATTTTTTATTGCTCAGATAGGTACATTATCTATATCAGTGATCGGTAACTTGTGATCTGCCCAACTTTTTCTGCTCATCAGCGATCCCTAATATTGGTGTATTTTATATGTCCCAAAACAATTCCTCTTCTTCCAATGTGGCCCAGGAAGGTCAAAAGGTTGGACACCTCTGTAATAACTGATGTCGTCCAAGAATTCTGTAGACAAGTGCTGTACGTTTCAAACTTTGCTAAAATATTAGCGTTGAGATTTTTTATTTTTTATTTTTGTATCGGGCATATCCATTTCAACTTTGACTAGTCACTAGTACATATTCTCTGTAATTTAGAATTCTGATGGGTATATAAATAAGTGAGTTAGAGACTCTGGTATTTCAGACTACTGGTTTCTCTATTTAAAGCACAGGCTATCGATCTAGAAGCCCGAGGGTGCCCTGCAGGCCCGGACTGGCCATAGGGCAGACCGGGCATTAAAAAATAAATAGAATATCCCTGAATGTTGGCTAAGTGTGTTTTTATTTTTTTCAGTCTACAAATGGGAAAAAATTTTTGTAAGGCTTTATTTTTGTGTGACCTCATTTTATTTTTTTTGTAACTTCTGTGCCCATGACACCAGTACAAGTGGTACACTGTGTCTGGGGAAAAATAGTACAGGTACATTTTTTTAATTTTTTTGTCCACTTTGGTGCATTGGCAGCCCATTTAGAATGGACCAGCCTGCCTGCACGCAACTCGTAATAACATGCATAATACAAGACACTAAATCAGACAGAATGAGCTCCTTAACCACTTAAAGCAGTAGTAAACCCGCTAATGCTGTTTTTATTTTTTTTTTTTTTTTTTTTTTTTTTACCACCTGCAAAGCAAAAGACAATGAGCTAGTATGCACCGCATACTAGCTCATTATGAAATACCTTAGAACGAGGCCCCGACATCTGGCCCGATCCAAGCCGAGGGAGCCGACATGCTCTCTCTGCGTTTCTTCCGGGTATCGCGGCTCCAGCGATGTGAGTGGCCGGAGCCGCGATATCGTCACTCCTGCGAATGCGCGCGGGAGATTTCATCCCGGCCGGCCGGTGTCTTGTCATATAAGGTCCCCCATCCGATAGTGTCCGCTGCGTACTGCGCATGCACAGTACACAGCAACACAGATTCCGAAAATTGCCGAGGATGAACGGCGCCTGCGCCGTGAGTCCAGGTTCTATCCCCACTATCCAAGTGGACATAGAGTAGGAATATAAAAGAACCCTATGTCCGCTTGGATGGTGGGGCTACCACCTCCACTCACGGCGCAGGCGCCGTTCAACTTCGGGGATTTTCCGAAGCTTCGTCTGTTCCGTACTGCGCATGCGTAGTACGGGGCAGACGCTATATGATGGCCGGACACTATATGGCACAACACCGGCCGGCCACTGCCGGACTTTCAGCCGAGAATCCCCTTGTGCGCATGCGCCGCTGCAGTCAGCGGCGCATACCGAGGGGAATATCTCCTAAACCGTACAGGTTTAGGAGATATTTTTTTTTACCTACAGGTAAGCCTTATTGTAGGCTTTCCTGTAGGTAAAAGTAAAAAAAAAAAAGTATACAACCACTTTAAGGACTAGCCTCATTTTTGAGATTTTGGTGTTTACAAGTTAAGTTTTTTTTTTTTCTAGAAACTTAGAACCCCCAAACATTATAGATTTTTTTTTTTTTTCGAACACCATAGAGAATAAAATGGCAGTCATTGCAATACTTTTTATCACATGGTATTTGCGCAGCGGTCTTACAAGTGCACTTTTTTGTGAAAAAATTCACTTTCTTGATCATACATCACGTGACACAGAGCTTTCATTACATAGTGGGTTAGATAGGCACCTTCAGTGATTGGACACTGTTTAACCCCAATTAAGGAGAATTCTTCCCCTATATAACCCCTCCTATATGGGGAGCACCTCAGTTTTTTTCCGCCAGAGTCTAAGGTGGTTGATCACGTAAAACATGTGCTATGAAGAAAAGCTCTATTAGGTCCCCCCAATATGAATCCGGTGTATAGATTGCATTCATATTTTTGCCACCCAAATGCATTATTTTACATATTTCTACATTAAACCCCATTTGCCATGTAGTTGCCCACCCCATTCATTTGTTCAGATCTTCTTACAAGGTTTCCACATCTTGCGGGGAAGTTATTGCCCTGCTTAGCTTAGTATCGTCTGCAAATACAGAGATTGAACTGTTTCCCCCATCCTCGAGGTCGTTTATGAATAAATTAAATAGGATTGGTCCCAGCACAGAACCTGGGGGACCCCACTACCCACCCCTGACCATTCCGAGTACTCCCCATTTATCACCACCCTCTGAACCCGCCCTTGTAGCCAGTTTTCAATCCATGTACTCACCCTATGGTCCATGCCAACAGACCTTATTTTGTACAGTAAATGTTTATCGGGATGTGTCAAATGCTTTTGCAGGTAAATGAATCTTTAAAAAAAAAAAGCCTCTTTTTTTTAATCCCCATATTTAGGATATAACCTGGTATCGCGCAAACCCACCACCACATCCAAAATGCCCCCTGACAGTGTGCAGGGGTTCTTCCGCATAGTCAAATTAGAGATTGATGCATCTGTGCAGGAGCTCTGCCATGTCCTTCATTCACAAAGATCTGTAAATGAATGAACTAGAAGTCCCATCTGCCATCCCAAAGCTGAAAATCTATACCTCTATGCAGACCAGTAGCTAAAAAGAGTCTGCAGGGGCCTGGCACTGCACCCACAATACACCGATCATGCTTGCAATGCGTTGTAGGCTCAATTGCGAAGAAAAAAAAATCATTAAAATATTTTAATATCTAATTTTAAAAACTGTAGTAATTGCTTTTTTTTTTTTAAAGGTAGACTTACACGATCCGAAAATCGTACGGAAAATACCGCTTTCGAAGCGATCGTATGATAATCTGATCGTTAGTACAGAGCTTTCGAGAGCCGATTAGGACAGTACATCCGATATTATTCTATCGGACATGCACGGAAATTTTTTTCGTACGATGCCAGATTGTACGATTTTCGTTTAATCAGTACAGCTATCGTTCGAAAATGCATTACAAACACATGACATCACTTCCGAATTTTTTTTCTGTCGTGCGGGAATTTTCGTGACTTTAGTAAACTCATCAGATTCGATCTGAGATTAGCATGCAATAAAAAACGGATGATCATTCGTCCGATAATCTCATCGTGTGTATGGGGCATTAATGTTTAAAAATATAAGACAGAACTTTTAAAATGAAATAAACATGTTAAGGCCGCGTGCAAAAAGGAGGTAAATATCCCGCTTTTAATGGTAATATTTTGTAAAGGCACCTCTGTTAGGCTATGTATCCATGCGCACACAGGTGTTTTCAGGTGTATTAGAAGAGGAGCGTTTACTGGCTGAAAAAAAATAAAAATAAATCATATTCAGTAGAGGAGCTTTTGGGCAGGTAAAACACTGAAGGTGCTTTTAAATGCACCTAAAACGCCAAGATGGGTTTAGCACTTCAGCATTCATTGTAATGGCAAGAATAAATTAATATTCTGGCCAATTAAATCAATGAACGCTCAAACACTTGAGCCTAAACGCATGTGCAAAACGCAGCTTTTGAAGCTGCTTATTCCAAATAGGAGCAAAAGCGTTTAGGGCAGTACTATATATATATATATATATATATATATATATATATATATATATATATATATATATATATATATATATATATATATATATATATATATATATATATATATATAAAAAAATATTCTCTCCTGTATGCATGAAGGCCGTAAGCTGTTGCGATTTTATGTAATTGGGTTAAGTTTATTATACAGACTGATAGTTAATTTCAGGTAGGGTTATAAAGCTTGGGCAAAAGTGCTGTAGAAATTAGTTTTAAATATAACTCATGCAGTTGAGGAACAAACGCTTTTCAGGATTGCGATAAGTGCCAGACGAGGCGGCAGTTTAGAGCCTTTGTATGGAGTCAGCCAAAATGCGCGATTTTGGCTGAATGGAACTAAATTAATCCCACGGCGTGTTTTCATTTCCTCTCCAGCAGTTGCTTTTTTGCCGCGAGATGATTATTTTACCGGCTTACGGAAGGTTGATGAAGTGGGGAAGGTGAAAAGGTGAAACGGCTATTAAGTCGCGGAGGAGGGGTGGCGTTTACGTTTTCAGAGCACTTGGTCCACTTATGACACATCAATGTGTTTAAGCCGTGGTAGAGGTGGCACGGAACGCACATCCACCGGGGGGGACAGTCACAAAGTGTCGCAGACCAATATTCGTGTAAGTGTTTCGCTGTTCTGTTTTCTTAGAAATGGAGGATTTTTGAGCGTTTATTTTCTGTTTTGCAAATCCCCGTGTTCTTTTCAAAAAGCACAATCATTTTTTATAATTTATACTTCAATAATAAATTTTTATCTTTTTTTTTTTTTTTTTTTTTCTAAATTGTAAATATACATTTTACGCAATTTTTTTTTTTTTTTTTTTTTTTTTTAATACTTTGCCCATACAGCCTGATATAATAGGTTTACTTTAGGATGAAAGCAAGCAGGCAGTTTTACCCATACAGCATACATTTCTGTGTTTTCCGGTGCCTGGAAAGCAAGGAAGTGCAATATATTGCCAGCAGTCTCTTACTGACTAGCTTGCTGGATGCTGTCCAAGCAGTAGTGATGGACGAACTTCCGACGGGACGTTTCGCGAACGCGAAATGCGAACGGACCCAAACGTTCACGAAACCGAACGTTCGCCGCGGGCCCCATTGACTTCAATGGGAGGCGAACTTTGCAAACCTTCATGTCGAATTTGCGGCCACGTGGTAATTATTAGGGGGTAAAACGTAGTCCCACCATCTGGACAATGACATAATACATGTATGAGGTGAATTTGGGATCGATAACTACAAGCATTTTTATTTTATTTGGGAAATTGTTCTAACAATTCAGGACTATGGAGCTAATGAAGGCAATGGAGGAGAGGGAAGGTCAGGGACCAGGGTAGGCAAAGAAGAGGGTGCAGGAGATGATCACCAGCAGCGTGACATACCGGAATGACACATGCACCGTGATAGAGGCATCTGACAGCAGCACCGTAATACAGAGCACTGACAGCAGCACCGTGACATACAGCGCTGACAGCAGCACCGTGACATACAGCGCTGACAGCAGCACCGTGACATACAGCGCTGACAGCAGCACCGTGACATACAGCGCTGACAGCAGCACCGTGACATACAGCGCTGACAGCAGCACCGTGACATACAGCGCTGACAGCAGCACCGTGACATACAGCGCTGACAGCAGCACCGTGACATACAGCGCTGACAGCAGCACCGTGACATACAGCGCTGACAGCAGCACCGTGACATACAGCGCTGACAGCAGCACCGTGACATACAGCGCTGACAGCAGCACCGTGACATACAGCGCTGACAGCAGCACCGTGACATACAGCGCTGACAGCAGCACCGTGACATACAGCGCTGACAGCAGCACCGTGACATACAGCGCTGACAGCAGCACCGTGACATACAGCGCTGACAGCAGCACCGTGACATACAGCGCTGACAGCAGCACCGTGACATACAGCGCTGACAGCAGCACCGTGACATACAGCGCTGACAGCAGCACCGTGACATACAGCGCTGACAGCAGCACCGTGACATACAGCGCTGACAGCAGCACCGTGACATACAGCACTGACAGCAGCACCGTAAGCAGCCCCAGGAGGAAGTCAGCACAGCACAGGGATGGTGTGATCCCCTCATAATAAGAACCCCCAGGAGGAAGTCAGCACAGCACAGGGATAGTGTGATCCCTTCATAATAAGAACCCCCAGGAGGAAGTCAGCACAGCACAGGGATATCATAAGCAGCCCCAGTAGAAATATGACACCGCTCAACCTCTTCAAAGAGGAGGGTAGGGGCATATAGTACGGTGTGCTTTTTTGGGTCAAGGAAGTGAGCCAAATGAATTAAGAAGGTCTGTGTGCTTGATTAAAAAAATAGTTTATAGACATATACATGGTCTACTGGTCACATGTGTTGAATTCCTCCGAGATCCATGCCTCATTCATTTTTAGAAATGTGAGGTAGTTAACACTGTGGTGAGCTAGGCGAGTACGCTTATCGGTCACAATCCCCCCTGCTGCGCTGAACGTCCTTTCGGACAGGACACTGGATGAGGGGCAAGCCAACAGTTCGATTGCAAATTGGGCAAGCTCTGGCCAGAGGTCAAGCCTGCCCACCCAGTAGTCTAGGGGTTCATCACTCCTCAGAGCGTCCACATCGGCCGTTAACCCAATGTAGTCGGACACCTGACGGTCTAGGCGTTCCCTGATGCTGGATCCGGATGACACCTGTCGATGGGTCGGCTGAAAGAATGACCTCATATCCGAAGTCACCAACACATCTTCAAACCGGCCTCTTCTTGCAGGCGCTGTTGGATTGGTACCCGCAAATCCTTCTCTGGGAGTGGGAATTGCTCCTCTGCCAGCGCACGCAAAAGCAGAATGCAGCATTTCTCGAAGCAAGGCCTGGAAGTGCTGCATTCTGACAGCCCTCTGCGACGGCGGTAACATTTCCGCCATTTTGTGTTTGTACCGGGGGGTCTAAGTACGTTGCCACCCAGTACTGGTCCTTGACCCTCATGCTTTTTATACGGGGGTCCCTATTAAAACACTGGAGCATGAAGGCCCCCATTTGCACTAAAGTGGAAGCGGTGTGGTGGCCTGGCTCCTGCTCATCATCCAGGATAATGTCGTCCTCTTCATTCTCCTCTCCCCATCCTCGCACAACAGGGATCCCAGAAAGGTTTAAAGCATGCTCTTCTTGCTCCTGCTCATCCGCCCCGGCACCATCCTCCTCTGACTCCTCATCAGACTCCTGTTGTTGACTTGTCTCAGATAGAGTAGCCCCCCCTGGGAATTCATCCAGCATTGCGACTTCCTCATCTTCCCGCTCCTGCTCCTCCACAGCCTGATCAATGACACGACGCAATGCACGCTCCAGAAAGAAGGCATAAGGTACCATGTCACTGATGGCGCCATGGCTGCGACTGACCAGTTTGGTGATCTCCTCAAATGGCCGCAGAAGTCTGCATGTGTCGCGCATGAGCAGCCACTGGCGCGGTGAAAAAAAACCCAGCTCCCCAGAACCGTTTCTTTCGCAGAGTTCATACAGGTAGACGTTAACTGCACGTTTCTGCTGGAGCAGCCTATCAAGCATATAGAAGGTTGAGTTCCATCGCGTCGGGCAATCGCAAATAAGACGTCTGACCGGCAGATGGTGTCGCCGCTGAATGTCAGCAAGGCGAGCCATGGCCGTGTAAGATCTTCTGAAATGGGCCGAGATTTTCCTTGCCTGCCGCAAGATGTCCTGGACCCCAGGGTATTTGACAAGGAATCGCTGCACGACCAAGTTTAAGACGTGTGCCATGCACGGCACGTGCGTGATTTTGCCCTGTTTCAATGCGCTAAGCAGATTGGCACCGTTGTCACACACCACTTTACCAACTGTCAAATTGAGCGGTGTTAGCCACTCATCTGCCTGTGAACGCAAAGCTGAAAGGAGTGCCGGGCCAGTGTGGCTCTTTGCTTCCAGGCACAACAGACGCAGCACGGCATGGCAACGTCTCACCTGGCATGTGGAATAGGTTCTGGGGAGCTTGGGCGGTGCAGTGGAAGAGACGCTAGCAGCGGAAAAGGAGGAGGCAGCTGAGGAGGAGAGGGAGGAGGATGGAGTAGGAGGAGGAGAAGAAGAGTCAGGCCTGCATGCAATCCGTGGCGGTAAAACCAAATCTACACGGGTGCCACGGGTTACATGCTTGACGGCCGTCAGAAGGTTCACCCAGTGGGCAGTAAAACTGATATACCTTCCCTGCCCGTGTTTGCTAGACCACGTGTCTGTGGTCAGATGTATCTTGGCACCGACACTGTGTGCCAGAGATACATTCACTTGCCGCTGAACATGGCCATATAGCTCTGGGATGCCCTTCTCTGAGAAATACTTCCTTCCTGGGACCTTCCATTGTGGTGTTCCAATGGCCACAAATTTGCGAAAGGCCTCCGAGTCCACCAGTTTATATGGCAGTAGTTGGCGGGCTATGAGTTCTGACAAGCCAGCCGCCAACCGTTGGGCAAGAGGGTTATCCGGCGTCATCATTTTTTTACGCTCAAACATTAGGCCCACGGAAGCCTGCCTTTTTGCAGAAAAATGTGAGCTTGGCGTGATGGAAGGTGGAGTGGAGGACAATTGTGAGGAGAGAGGAGAAGGAGAAGTAGAAGACGAGGCTGGACGGTGAGAGCCTGCAGTGTGGCTTTGTGTGTTCCGTTGCTCCCACTGGGCTCGGTGATGGCTGCTCATGTGCCTTCTTAAGGCGGTCGTCCCTAGGTGAGTATTGGGCTTACCGCGACTAACGCGTTGACTGCAAAGATTGCAGATGGCAACGCTATTGTCAGCAGCGGACACGTTAAAAAAAGCCCACACTGCGGAGCCATGTGCCGGTGTCCTGGGAGCGCCAGATGTGACCGTACATGGTCGATGACTCGCTCCTGATACATTTGCAGTCTGCTTTGTCCCTGCTGTGCAATGTAAGTCATTGCTGCTTCTCCTCCCTATCTGCTGGTCCATATCTCCCTCTGAACTCCCCTCCTCTTCCTCTCTTGTGGGCACCCACGTGACATCACTAGACACGTCATCATCAACGTCACCTTCCCCACCGCTATAAGTAGAGATCTCGGAGTAGGCAGCAACACCGGGGACCAACCTCCTCCTTGGGCTGATCTGGGTACTGGCGTCAGACTGCTGAGTAGCGCTTGTTGCTACCTCCTCTTCCTGATCCAATACCAAGAGTGGCTGCGCATCAGAAATGTCCTCTTGATATGGATCGGAAAATAATTCCAGTGACTCAAGCGGAAGGTATGTGGTGGTGGTGGTGGTGGTCGTGTTGTTGGTGGTAGTGTCTTTGGGGGTGCACATAGCAGAGAGTGAAGAAGAGGGTGCAGATCGAGAGGATGAGGAGGGTGCAGAAGAGTAAGGCTGAGCGAGCCACTCAACCAAGTCTGGTGCATCCTTTAAAGTAATTGAACGCACCTTCTGCAACTTCCCACTTTGGCTCAAGCCTGTTGCTCCTGCCCTACCCCTACCACCCCTGCGGAAGGGCCTGCCTCTTCCTCTGCCTGTCATTTTTTAAATGACCCTGTGACAAAACTCTTAGTCCCTATACCGATGAAGGACTGCTGCAGTATAGGGCAGCGGTCAGCAGTGGTGCACGTCAACCCTATCTATTGTGGACCGATAGCGGTCCTTACAGAACAGCAGACTGTACCGCACTCAAGCCTATGTACCGTAGCACCCTATACCAAGTTACCAGTCCTTATAAGAACTTTTGTGGAACAAGTGAGTTGTGAATGTTTAGCAGACTGCAGCAGAAGGGCAGCAGTCAAGTATAATATCCTTTCTATATTTGGAAGAAAGAATATTATACATGTACAAGCCTATTACTGTACCACTGATACCAGTCCTGAAAAGAACCTTTGTGGAACTAATAATAACAGCAAGTCTTTAAAATTACCCTCACTGCCTGACAACACTGCTTCCTTCCTGTCCCTATACAAATTGGCAAAAAAAGAGAACGATTAGTGGTTACTGGAACAGCTCTTTTGTGGACCTTGATAGTAACAGCTAATGATGATGATGATGATGATGATGATGATGAAAGACTAATCTGGCTGTCCCTGTAGCATACACCGTCCTTTCCCTTTCTCTAAACTAACAAAAGACACTCAGGCTGCTGCAAGAATCAGCAGCACAGCAAACCTATCAACACCTAACACCTATACCAGTCCTGAAAAGAACTTTTGTGTACCAAATAGCTAGTGGTTTATCTCTCCCTACTCCACACAGGAACCTGTCCCTATCGTAACAGAAGAAAGAATGTAAAATGGCCACCGGATCGGGTGTATTTATAGGTTAGGGGGAATGTACAAGTGTCCATGTGCTGTCATGTCTCAATTGGCTGTCCTGTATCACATGATAAACGTGTCACCAAAGGTTAAAGTTCTTGTATACATTAAACACGTAAGTCCGCCGCGGCGAACGACGGAAAAAGGCGTTCGAACGTGCGGACCGCGAATGTCGGAAATTCGCCGCGAAACGACCGCCGGGCGAACCGTTCGGCCATCACTACCAAGCAGCACTCATGTTTAGGCCCCGTTCACATAAGGCAAGTACTGCGCTTATGACCCTGATTCAAAATAGCAGCAGAATGCACAACACATTCAATAGGCTGCCCTATGCGTGTTTGTCTCCCAAAAGAAGTGCCTGCTTCTTCTTTTTTTTTTTTTTTTTTTTTTTTTTTGTGATAAGCTTTTGCTGCAATTGCCACGTGATTATGTCGCTTTGACAATAGCGGCAGAATTGCACCACATTGTAGTGTTAAAAGATGAGAGGATTCTACATTGTGGTAAACATGGCCCTGTCCCAACTTTTTTGGGATGTGTTGCTGCCATTAACTTCAAAATTACCTCCCCCCACCCCCAAAATGGTCCATTTTATGAGTTATGCCACATACACACGATCGTAATTTCGGCCAGCAAAAGACTGAGAGCTTTTCATCGGAAAATACGATCGTGTGTATGCTCCATCTGGATTTAGCTGTCCGAATGTCCGCCAGCAAAAATTTGAGAGCATGTTCTCAATTTTCTCAATGGAAAAACTTCCGATCCTGTGTATACAATTCCAATGCGCAAAAAGTCACGTATGCTCAGATTCAGCTACGAGACGAAATCTATTGGCTACTGGGTATGGAACTTCCTTTTTCTAGTCCCGTCGTACATGTTGTACGTCACCGGGTTCTTGGCGGTCAGAATTTGGTGTGACCGTGTGTATGCAAGACAGCTTGAGTGGAAAACCATCAGACCTTTTTCCGACCATAATCGTGTGTACGCGGCATAAAAGCTTTGATATATTTTCTCTTGTGGATAGAATACTGGTTTATGAGATTTAAAAATCATGGCAGTCTTTTTTTTATTTTTTTATTTTTTTTATATGTAGATTTCTTTTTTTGGAATTTATTTTACTAGAATTTTCCCCCATGAGAGTGGAATTACCCTCTTAAGGCTAAGGACTGGTAATCTGCAATATATAAAATTTTTGATCTTGGGTTTGGATATGCACATAGTGTGTATATAAAAAAAAATCTAGAATTATGTATGTCTATATATATATATATATATATATATATATATTTCTTACCTGGTTACTTTCCTTTCTTTGAAGGCATCACGGGCCCTAATGGAGATTTGAAAGCGGCCTGCTGAAGCGTTGGAGAGAGTATGGTAAAACACCAACCGCTACAGTACTACGAGCCTCAGCTGTGCCTGTCATGTCTGACTGGGATCTACGGTTGCCGCTGGAAACGGTATCAGCGGTCACATGATGACACCACTAAGGTAAGAGTGGGAGTGCATTGAACATTTGCATTTGTGAACATTGCATTATTTTTTTCCCCCCCTTTTGTCCATAATGGATACTGTATTAAAAAAATTAAAGGCATAGTTCACCTTTTACTAAAATAAAACTGCCTATGCAGATAAGGAGTGTCTATAGAACAAACTGTGCAGTTCTGACTAAAGATGAATAATGTCCTTGCTATAGGCATAGGCCATTTACATACTGTATGAAGCCTGACTGGAATACCCCCAGGACGTTGCTAAGATGTTGCCAAGTGAGGCCTTGCTTACTGAGCTCCCAAACACTGAGCTCAGAGCTACTGCATCAGGAGAGAGAGAGAGAGTGTGAGGGGGAGGTTTGAATCAGAGAAAGAGCTCACTCTTGTGATGGTGGAGGCGAGCAGTAGGTTAGGCCTCAGCAACGTCTTGGCAGTGTCCTGTAGCTAAAAACACATTGTGCAGCTTTGGCTAAAGTTGAATAATGCCCTTACTATAGATGTAGGACATTTACATACCTTCCAAAGCCTGACTGGAATGGACGTTGCTACGTGAGGCCTCTTTTTCTGATTCAAACCCCATCACATGCTTTTTCTCCCTCCTGATGTAGTAGCTCTGAGCTCAGAGTTTGGGAGCTCACTCCTGTGATGGTGGAGGTGAGCAGTGATGACTAGGCTTCGCTTAGCAACATCCCTGCAACGTTCTGGGAGTAGGCCAGCCCTGCAACGTTCTGGGAGTAGGCCAGCCCTGCAACGTTCTGGGAGTAGGCCAGCCCTGCAACGTTCTGGGAGTAGGCCAGCCCTGCAACGTTCTGGGAGTAGGCCAGCCCTGCAACGTTCTGGGAGTAGGCCAGCCCTGCAACGTTCTGGGAGTAGGCCAGCCCTGCAACGTTCTGGGAGTAGGCCAGCCCTGCAACGTTCTGGGAGTAGGCCAGCCCTGCAACGTTCTGGGAGTAGGCCAGCCCTGCAACGATCTGGAAGTAGGCCAGCCCAGCCTTCCTGAAGTACGTAAATGGCCTAAGCCTATAGCAAGGACGTTACTCAACTTTAGTCAGAGCTACACAGTTTTTCATCTACAAACGTCCCTTTTCTGTGTATGAACAAGGTATTAACCCCAAAATATTTGGTGGGATGTTATAGGCTACTTTGGGAACCAAAAAGTATAACTGAATAAAAAATAGCATTTATTACATAGAAAATAGAAGTGTCTTTACAGGCAAAATTGGTCAAATATAGGAAAACGGCTGTATACTAACATGACATATACAGTTTGAGTGACAATATCGCCTTTTCAACTCAACGCGTTTCAGGGGGAATTAAATCCTTTCTTCAGGGGTATTACGGGAGAGAGTCGCAACATTTAGGTTTATATATGAGCAAAGGATGTTTACAGCTGTAAGAAATATAAGTTCAATGTTCACTTCTGCTGAGCAATAGATAACCATGCGTCCCCAAATACAGGGCCCCACGCGACCCCTGCAAGGGTCCCCCAGCCAAAGATCCCACCAGGACTTGGACAAGGAAGCCAGGAATCTTAGTGGTGTCAAATGTGGAAAGTCACCACCAGCAGGGCGCAAGTGCAGTGCATTTTTGCACTGCTGGGTGGTGACACCTAACATTTGACACCACTAAGATGCCTGGCTTCCTTGTTTGTTATGGCTGTAAACATCCTTTGCTCATCATATATGAACCTAAATGTTGCAAAGGCTGTTTAGAGCCATAAAACAAGGAAGCCAGCAATCTTAGGCCGCGTACACACGGGCGGATTGTCTGCCCAACTAAGTTCGTCAGACAATCCGACAGACAGTCCGTTCAAAATTTGAATGAACGGACTTGACCACACACGATGAGCAGACAGTCCGCTGAAAGCGTGCGTGATGACGTGTACAGCACGTACGACGGGACTAGAAAAACGACATCCTATACACTGCAATGCAACCTTCGGCCGTGTAAATCCTTTCTGAGCATGCGCCATACTTAGTCCGTCCAACTTGCCTACACACGAGCGGACTGTCCGCTGAAACCAAGTTTGGACGGACAAAACCAAGTTTGAACGGACAAAGTTACGGAAATTCCGTAAGACTTTGTTCGTCAGACAGTCCGCTGAAAAAGTCCGCTGAAGCCCACACACGAGCGGATTGTCCGCTGAAACACGGTTCAGCGGACTAAGTTGGACAGACAATCCGCCCGTGTGTACGCGGCCTTAGTGGTGTCAGATGTGGAGTGTCACCCCAAGCAGGGCAAACGTGCAGTGCACTTTTGGTGGTGACACGCTGCATTTGATACCACTAAGATTCCTGGCTTCCTTGTCCAACCCCTGGTGGGACCCTTGACTGGAGACCACACTTGCGGGGGTCACGTGGGGCCCTGTATGTGGAAACTTATGGTTATCTCCATCCTGCACCAGAAGCCAACTTTGTTTTTAATTTCTTATGGCTGTAAACATCCTTTGCTCATTCTATATGAACCTAAGGCCCCTTTCACACTTGTACGACCTGAAAGTCGCGCGACTTGAAGCAATGCCTGTGTAATCTGGAGGTCTACGGACCTAAAGTCGCATAAAAGTCAGACCAAAGTAGTGCAGGTCTTACTTTGAAGTCACACAGATATGAACTGTACTCATTGGAAATCGTGGGGTACGACTTGTCATGCGACTTTGCAGTCCCAAGTCTTGAGACAAGTCACACAAGTGTGAAAGGAGCCTAAATGTTGTGAGACTCTCTTAATACCCCTGAAAAAAGGCTTGCTTACAGACAATGCTATTTTTTTTATTCAATTATACTTTCTGGCTCCCCAAGTTACCTATAAAGTCCCACCGAATATTTGGGTTATTACGGTACCTTTTTGTGCCTAGTGATTCCAGGGATGTTTGCATATACATAGACCGTTTTTTTGACAAAGGTGAACTAACCCTTTAAACTTTTCCATCAAATTTTTGTGACCCCATTTGGGGAGAATCTCAGTTCCTGTGAAAGGAAATGGGGTGGATCGGTTGTCACCAAAAAAAATAACTTGTCAGAGATTCTAATACTTCCCGTTCTCACACGAAATTTTTTTTTTCTTTGTATCAATGTTGGTATTTCACAGATACAGAGGGTGTTGGTGAAGGTTTTGGTTGTATGACACAGCATAATTGAATTGTTTTGGGGGTTGTGTGAAATCCTAGAGGCCGCCTAGAGTCCTGGCGTGGTAAGGTAATCTGCCGCTATGCAGTCCTAATAATGTTAGCATAGGAGGGCCTTTGCTCACCGGAAGCTCTCATGGATTCCTCTGAGATTTTAGGATGTGAAATGGATACATTGCATCTCCGCACGCTCATCGCATTCCATGATGTATAGCTGAGCAGAATCAAGATAATGTTACAAGTACACTGCGGCCAATGCGGTCAGAGAGAGATCCCTTCTACACTATCTGCTTATCATAGCCTTGTGCAGCGAAAGATTACACACAATAAAAGCAAAACTAGAAACCACACTATATATATATATATATATATATATATATATATATATATATATATATATATGTGTGTATTTATTTTGGTGTCTGAAGATAAAAACTGTACAGCTCTGACTAAAGTTGAATAATGCCCTTTGCTATGTTAGCGGTTTCTAGGGATGAGCTTCGCGTTAGAGTCGAACGTATGTGCCCGTTCGGCGAATTCCGAACGTTATGGGCCGTTCGTGCCAAATTCGTGTGGCGCTCACGGCCCACAATGCACTGCGCCATCGCAGTGCATTGCTGGCTCATGATTGGCCAAGCATGCACTGTGACCCCGCATGCTTGGCCAATCACAGCGCCGGCAGCGAGAAGAGCCATGATTGGCCACAGGCAGGATGCCTGTGGCAAATCATAGCTCAGGCTGTGTAGTTCACGCCCCACACTATATAAGGCCGCCAGCGCGGCGGCCTTGTGTAGTTGGCGTCTGTAGAAGTTAGTGGGTGTTCTGTGTACCTTCAACACAGTATACACCGATTGTTATCGGCCGATTTTTGCGTTCTTGCTCTTCTGTAGTGGTTGTTGTCTGCGTGCCCTGACCGCAGTTTACACCGCTATATCCACCTATATTTCTCTTTTTTAATAGAGCTTGCAGTCAGTTGTAGGAGATTGTGCGTGCTGTCTGCGTGCCCTGACCACAGTATACACCGCTATATCCACCTACATAGCTCTTCTCTAATTGAGCCATCTGCAGGAGTTAGTGGATGTTGTGTGTGCCTCCAGCACAATATACACTACCCAATTGCTGGTTTTCCCATCTCCCTTCAGGCCATTATCATGTCTGGAAGGCCAGCAAGGAGAGGCAGACAGGCGCGAGCCGATAAGAGGGCAAGCAGGCTCTGTGTCTAGAGACAACAGTGCTGGTCGTGGACGCGGTGCATCGTCGTCATCAGCACGGGGCAATGGGACACGCTTGTTCTTCTTCTTTTCGGCAGCTGGACATGTTGAGCCGCAACATGCCAACGACTTGGTAGAGTGGATGACCAAGCCCTCTTTATCCTCCTCATCCTCACCCAGGCTCAGGGTACTAGCAAAGCAGCTGCCAACGCATCGTCTTCCCTCCTCTCAATGTCATCATCAGTGACTCCTTCCCTAGATCCACCACGTCCTCCTGAGGAGTCTCCTGAACTCTTTGAGCACAGTGTTGGATACATGCTCCAGGAGGATGCCCAGTGTTTTGTAGGCTCTGATGATGATACTCAGCTAGAGGAAGGCAGTAGCGTGAATGCAGAGAGAGGGGATGCTCAAGGAAAGCAATCTGGCAGTCATGTTCCACAAGCTGCAGCATACTGCCAGGTTTGCTACAGCGATGAAGAGGGAGGGGATGATGAGGGCACTGACTCCACGTGGGTGCCTGGTAGGAGAGAGGAGGAGGAGGCACATGTCCAAGGAGGCAGGATGCCCTCCAGGGGCCAGCTTAGGGGCAGCACACCGACTGAATCACACCGCAGGGCGCTGCCTCTGCGCGTTATTCTAAAAGTTCTTTGGTGTAGGCCTTTTTTTAGCCGAGTGCATCAGATCGCACCGCTGCTGTTTGCAACATATGTCTCAAGCGTATCTCACGTGGCCAAAACATCAGCCGCTTGGGCACCACATGCTTGACCAGACATATGTTGACCTGCCATGCAGCTCGTTGGCAAGACCCACACCAAAGAACAAAGCGGACCTCTCCTTGCTCCTCATCAGCTGGGATCTCCAACCCCACTAGACCTTCAGTCCTCTCTGAAACCTGCTCTGAGAGGAATGAAGGTGTAGAATTAGGTGTGTCACAGCCAAGTGCTTCCGGGCACTCTGCTAGCAGTACACCCACGTCCGATTTATAGCAGGCAAATGTCCCTGCCCCAGCTGCTGGACCGGCGAAAGAAGTTCACTCCCAGCCATCCACATGCCCAGCAGTTGAATGCTAGCTTGGCTAAATTGCTAGCACTTCAACTGCTGCCTTTTCAGTTGGTAGACTCGGCCCCCTTCCGTGAGTTTGTACAATGTGCGGTTCCTCGGTGGCAGGTCCCCAAATGCCACTTTTTCTCACGGAAGGCGATTCTGGCTCTCTACCGGCATGTGCAAGGCAATGTCCTTGCCTCACTGGACAGGGCGGTCAGCAGTAAGGTGCATATTAGCGCTGACTCATGGTCCAGCAGGCATGGACAGGGACGTTACCTGTCTTTCACGGCCCATTGGGTCACTCTTCTGGCAGCTGGGAAGGATGCAGGACAAGGTGCAGTAGTGTTGGAGGTTGTTCCGCCACCACGCCTCCAAAATGCTACTATTGGTTGTGACACACCTCTCTCCTCCACCCCCTCCTCTTCATCTTCCTCAATGGCCTCTTCCAGTGCTCTGCCCTCAGAACCAGCGGTGCTCCGTAGGCATTCCAGGGGCTACGCAAGTACGCAGGCAAAACGATGCAATGCCGTGCTTGCGCTGGTTTGTTTGGGGGACAGGAGCCACACCGGGGCGGATGTTTTGTCAGCTCTGCAGGGGCAGGCCGAGATGTGGTTGACGCCAGCTTAAGCCAGGAATGGTGGTTTGCGACAATGGCACCAACCTCCTCTCCGCCCTCCGACAGGGACAACTGACCCATGTGCCCTGTGTGGCTCACGTCCTTAACCTGGTGGTGCAGCGGTTCTTGGGCAGGTACCCGGGCTTACAGGATGTCCTGAAGCAGGCCAGGAAAGTCTGTGTGCATTTCCGCCAATCATTTAATGCCTGTGCTCGGCTGGCTGAGCTCCAAAAGGAGTTGAACCTGCCCAAGAACCGCCTTATATGTGACATGCCCACCAGATGGAACTCAACGTTGGCCATGCTGCAGCGGCTGCACACGCAGCAGAGGGCCATCAATGAGTAACTGTGTGACTGCGGCACCAGGACAGGGTCAGGGGAGCTTGGTTTTTTTCTCACCACGCCAGTGGGGCATAAGGGATGCATGCACTGTCCTTTCACCGTTTGAGGAGGCCACAAGGATGATGAGCAGTGACAGTGCATGCATCAGTGACACTGTACCTCTTGTCCACCTCTTGGAGCATACGCTGCGTGGAATAATGGACAGGGCACTTGAGGCAGAACAGAGGCAGGAAGAGGAGGACTTCCTTGTCTCTCAAGGCCCCCTTTATCCAGACAGTGTTCTTGCTGTGCCACCCATCACACAGGAAGAGGAGGAGGAGGATGATTGTGTCAGCATGGAGGTGGAGGCTGGCACTCAGCAGCAGCAGCAGCAGCAGTCTTGTAGGGATGATTTACAGTCCCAAGAAACCCGTGGACTTGTACGTGGCTGGGAGGAGGTAGCTGCGGATCATGTTGTCCTTAGTGACCCAGAGGACTCCGGACCGAATGCCTCAGCTAACCTATGCTGCATGGCCTCCCTGATCCTGCAAAGCCTGCGGAAGGATCCTTGTTTTCTTCGGATCAAGGAGAGGGACCATTACTGGCTGGCCACTCTCCTTGATCCAGGGTACCAGGGTAAGGTTGCCGACCTTATCTTGCCGTCGCAGAGGATGAGACATCTCTGGAGGCCTTGCAGAAAGGTCTGTGCAACGCATTCCCAGAGACTGGGAGGTTACAAACTCCTGGTCGTGGACAACGTGTTGCTGAGGCATCGGTCAGAAGGAGCGGTGGAGAAGGTGGCCGTCTGACCGATGCTTTCAGACAATTTTTTAGTCCTCAGCCCCAAGGTATGATCGGTTCCAGCAACCATCGCCAGCGTCTGATTTACATGGTGCAGGAATACCTAGGGGCAAGGTCAGACTTGGACACCTTTCCCACCGAAAATCCTCTGGCTTACTGAGTCTTGAGGATGGATCACTGGCCAGAGCTTGCACAGTATGCAATTGAGCTACTGGCCTGTCCTGCATCCAGCGTTCTTTCGGAACGCACCTTCAGTGCTGCTGGTGGCTTCGTTACCGATCACAGGGTGCGCCTGTCCACCGAATCAATTGATCGACTGACCTTCATCAAGATGAATCAGTCTTGGATCACCCACAGCTACCAAGCACCTGAAGCTGATGTAACCAAATAATTTTTTTTGAAATATCACATCCCTTCAAGACTGCCTATGCTGATGCTGAGTGACTGTCCTGTTATGTTGATTGTGTATCCTCTTCCTCCTCCGCTGATATGTTGGAAGAACATTTTTGGTTCTGGGTGATGCCATCAGCCCAATTTTTCTGCCCCGGTTAAACAGGGACATGTAATTACAATTCTTGATATAATATTTCACAGGAGGGCCCGTTCCTGTGCCCACCCAGAGTAACTGTGAGGACTTAGAGTGTTGTGGCACCAGCACAACCACCAAAGGTCAATTTTTCTACCACTGTTCAACAATGGCATGTAATTACAATTCTTGATATAATCGTTCACAGCAGGGCACTCCAGCGCCCACCAAGAGTCACTTTGAGGGCTTACAATGTTGTGGCAAAACCAACACCTTGTTCCGCCATTTCTGCAGAGCATATAGGGCAGGCCCCTACTTTCAAACATCCAACTTACAAACATCTCCTACTTGCAAACGGAAGAAGACAACAGCAAGTGAGATGAAAAAAGACGGACGGCAAAACAAATTATACAGGGGTGATAACCCTTCCCTATGCTTTCCAAAAAGCTTAAAAATCGTTTTTTTGACTGGAGCTACACTTTAAAAATGTACCAGTTGAAAATTCCAAACAGATTCTACTTAACACAACAAACCTACACAGTCCCTGTCTTGTTTGCACCGCCTGTATACTGCTGTTCTGAGTATATAGGGCCTGGGGGCCACACGCATTTCCTTTTTTTAATATGGGTACGGTGTTCCCCTTAATATCCGTACAAGACCCAAAGGGGCTGGTAATGGGCAGGGAGGGCTACCCATGCCATTTTTCTCAATGATTTTCAACCATATTGCAGGAACCAGATATTACATTAAAACCGCAAGCAGTTTTAAATGACGTTATTTCCGTTAAATGTCACTTTGTGCAGGGACTGTTCTTAACACGGGAAACACGTGGCACTTCACAGGCATACTATAGACACCCCCCAGGCACGATATTTAAAGGAATATTTCACTTTTTTTTCACTTTAATCGTCATTAAAATCAGTGCTCCCGCCAAAACGGCCATTTTTAAAAACATTTTAGGCATTGACCCATGTCCCCTGGGGCAGGAGGCAGGTCCCCAAACCCTTTTTAGGACAGTATCTTGCATATTAGCCATTAAAATTAGCACTTTTAATTTCGAACGTTCGAGTCCCATAGACTTCAATGGGGTTCTAACGTTCGTACGAATTTGGGGTCCGTTCGAAAGTTCTGGTGCGAACCGAACCGGGGGTTTTTTGGCTCATCTCTAGCGGTGTCTACTACAGTGAATTCCAGCTTTCAGGGGGCATCAGCCAGGTACTGTTTCTCCCCCAAAAATAAGACCGGATCTTAATTTTGCCTACAAAAAAATGCATTGGGGCTTATTTTCAGGGGATGTCTTATTTGTCCCCGGTCTTCTCTCCCCCTCTCCCTCCCGGTCGGCTCAGGAGTCGGCATCTCTGTAATCCCCAAAATAAACCCTAGTTAAAGTCCTTGTAAAATAATTTAATACACTCTGTAAATGGATTATACAATGTCCAGTGTGTCTTTATGTAACATTATTGTAAAAAGTACCTTATTTACAGCGCCGCTGGGCGTTCACATGACCCGCTGGAGCTTTTCTTTCCCACGCCGAGCACTGCTGAGGGAGTTGCTGAGATCGCTGCTGACATCAGCCCTGCTCCGTGCACTGTAGAGGGAGGTGCCGCTGACATCAGACGGGAGGAGAGGGGGAGAGCTCCGGCAGGTCACATGAGCACCCAGCGATGCTGCAAACAAGGTAATTTTTACAATGTTACATAAAGACAAACGCTGAACATTATATAATCCTTTTACAGCGTGGATTTCCTGATTTTACAAGGACTTTAAACTAGGGCTTATTTTCAGGGTAGGGCTTATATTGCAGTCATCCTAGAAAATAGAGATGGGTCTTATTTTCGGGGAAACACGGTAGTTACATGGGTCCAGGCTGGATCAATGTAATTATGTAAAAATATACCATGCTTGGAACTCTTTAAAGAGGTGTTGAACCCAAAATATATTATATTGTGGTGTAGGGAACGACCGATGATCGGTGCAGCCGATATTCACTTGGAAGTATCAGTCACAAACGTACCCGATATTACTAATATTGCTTCAAGGGGTTTTACCGGGGTGATGCATGCAGACGCATGCATCACACCGGTACCATTCTTTAGAGTGGACGGTCAGCTTTTTGTAATAACAGCCATGCAGCTAAGCAGATGCTTGGCTGTTATTACAAGCCCACACCACCTTCTGCCGCTGGCCCGGTTTTTCCTTTCCCACCGGTTGACCCAAGCAACCAGCCGGCACATGCGCTGGCTGGCTGAAGACCCGGACAAAGCCAAAGCTTCGTGTGGGTCTCGGATCTAGTAACCAGGAAGTGACCTCATGACATCACTTCCGGGATCACTGGCCTCTTAAAGCTGAGTTCCACCCAAAAGTGGAACTTCCTCTTTTTAAGCACTCCTCGCCCCCCCTTGCATGCCACATTTTGCCGTGTGGGAACTTTTTAGAGGGACTTCCTGTCCCACTTCCAGCTTTCGTCTCTTGGCTGCCTAAGCAACTCCTCCTCCTCTCCCCCCTCCCTCTCTGCAGTCTTCTGGGACACGTCACAGGTCCCAGAAGATTGCTTGGCACTAGTAGAGCGCAGCATGACTTGCGCATGCGGCCGTGAAGCCACAAGCTGTCACAGCCGGGTGCCCACAGTTGCTATGACTGCGACGTGGAGAGGAGCGAGGCTCCATCGCTGGACTGTGGGACAGGTGAGTGCGTGTTTATTAAGTCAGCAGTTATAAAAAAGTGTAGCTGCTGACTTTTTAAATAAACCATAAAACAAGTGGAACTCCGCTTTTAAAGGCGCCAGTTTAAAAAAAAAAAAAAAAAGTATTAAAAAAAAAAAACCCCGATCCCTCCATTAAGAGTTCCTGTCACTGCCCATTACTGTCACAAGGGATGTTTACATTCCTTGTGCTGGCAATAACGGTGATAAAAATGTAAATGAAAAATGTAAAAGGACGGTGTAAAAATAAAAATTTTAAATGTAAAGAATATCGGTCCGAGAGGTGGCTCAAATATCTGTATAGTCACCAAAAAAAAAACGATATTGGTTGATCTCTATTGAAGCATTCCAATCAAAAGATGTGGTGGCTGCATTCAATTTCTTTTTAGGATTTTTCTCTGGGGGGTGAAAGGAGATTAGGTGTAGTAACAGATTTAGATTCACTAAACAAATTGAAGCCAAACTCCAGCTAAAACATTGTATGCAATTACAGCAAACAGTTTTGTCCCTTTTTGGGGTAAAGGTTTTACATAAAAGCTGATCATTGTAAGCACTCCTGCCAGTGTTGAATGATTCCTCTCACCCCCATAACTGATGCATCTGGGAGAGAGCTCCTTCTTTGGAAAAACAGATTAAGGCTGGGTTCACACCGCTGCGGGTGAGAGATCCGGATGTGATTCGCACTGCAGTGCAAATTGCATCTGATCTGTCTGTGCGATGCGAGTTCAGCCATACAGATAGTATGGCTGAATTCGCATCGCACCCGCCGCAAACTCGCACGGGACCCTTTTTTTGGTCCGCAGCAGAATCGTATCGCATGGGTGTTCACACCATGCGATCCGATTCCTGTCCGAGTTTGCAGATCGCACTGCGATATGCGGACTGGTCTGGGGGTGTCATTAAGATTTCATTGACACTCCCAGCAGTCCGCATAGGGCAGTGTGAACTGCCGGCGGGAGGCATGCGATGCGGGAAAACGCTGCGGATTCGCGGCGTTCCCGCATCGCTATGGTGTGAACCTAGCCTTAGGCCCCATACACGCTATTAGATTCGATTTTCTGCAGATTTTTGTCCTCAGATTTACCAAAACCATGTAGTGCAAGGGCCTGCCTGATTGCATACAAATTAAAACACTTAAAGGGATTGTAAAGTGAATTTTTTTTTTTTTTTTTTTTTTTTAAATAACAAACATGTTATACTTACCTCCACTGTGCAGCTCGTTTTGCACAGAGTGGCCCCGAACCTGCTCTTCTGGGGTCCCTCGGCGGCTGTCTCGGCTTCCTCCCGCAGGTGCTTCTCACGTTCATGCGAGCTCCCTCGCATGGCGAGAAGCATCTGCAGGCGTGCTCCCGTGATGCAGCCGGCGGCTATAGCCGTTCGCTGTATCACACGGCCCCGCCCCCTGGTGCCAATGGCTGCGCTGCTTTCCATCCATCCACTCCAGCCAATCAGCGGCCAGGCTGAACGGTGGAAAGGACGTCAGGGGACGAGCACGGGACTTTCGAGGGGTGAGGTAAGTATAACGGGGGGGCTGCGGGCGCCGGCACTGTCAGATGTTTTTTCACCTTAATGCATAGAATGCGTTAAGGTGAAAAACATTTACCTTTACAACCCCTTTGGTTTGACCTCAAATTATATGGTTTTGGTAAATCTGAAGACAAAAATCTGCAGAAAATCTAATGGTGTGTATGGGGCTTTACTGGCCAGACCACCAGATGAAAATAGAAGGGGGGAAAAAAAAAAAAAGGAAACAAATGCAGCCATCACATAAGAATTGATGAGCTGTAATAAAATGTTTGCTTTTGGGTTTAATACGGCTTTAACCCCTTTACACTGACAAAATACAAATAATGCAGCCATTCTAGACTGGGCTTTTTTCCGTGTGGCCACATCTTTGTGTACCTCCATTTGTCCTGGGAGCACACCGCACTTTGAGGCTTAAGCTCCGTACTAACTATCGGGACCCGAAACGCCCGATTATGGGTCACCTGATCACTGTGATGGCCTCTGATTTGCTGTGAGTGATCCATCACTGTGAAGCCCACCTCCCTGTTTTATTTCTCTGTGAATGGAGGAGAGATGCATCATTTCTCACTCTCTCTCCTTGCAGAGAAATAAATATATGGGGGGAAAAAAATATAATAAAAAAAAAAAAAATAGATTATTGTTCTGGGTCAATGTCAAGGTTCGTGTTTGGGTCAGGGTCTTTTATTTATTTTTTATTACAAGCATCAGTGTGTTTTTAGTTGGAATAAAAAAAAAAAAAAAAAGCAAAATGCGCACTGTTTCTGGGCTGTACTATGGGTACAAACCACTAACATACACATATGTGGTATGGCTGCGATCGTTAGGAGCTGGAGAATTTAATTTGAGTTCTTTGGTGGAAGGCTATGGTAGTACCAAGAAATATATACAGCTATTTTTTATTTATTTTTTGTATATTGGGCCAATTTTCCTTTTGATAAAAAAAAATAAAATCAGGAGATATCCATATACCTCCAAAAAGAGCCCAATTTGTCCTGAAAATAAGCGGTATAATCCACCCGGATGCACAAAGTAGTTGTGCTGATATGTACAGTTTTACTAACACGTGTAAGTTGCAGAATTGTGCTTAGGCATTTAGATTTGTTTTACCCTTGGGTACGAAGGGGTCAAGATAAAAAAAAATTTTTTTTGGGGTAATTATGTTTTATAATAATTTAGTAGATCAAATTGGAGTTTGGGGAATGTAAGAGGGCAGCCAATCGGGTGAGGTCCTGGTACCTCGTCTTTCACTAATGTAGTATTAGGACCAGTAATTTTTCTGTCGGCGAAGGTGATCTTATTTTTTTTTTTTCCAAAGACGCCGGAGTTGTTATTAGCCCGGTCTCTGGGTCTTGGCTGTGCACACAAAACCTCTTTCAGGAGGGCACTTCCACTCTACATAATCCCTTCTCTGTGCCCAGCTCAGTGATAAGAGTCCTGCTGGAGCCCAGTCAATAAAATCACTGACAGACAATCTGTTCACTAAGAGAACATCTTAACCTCATTCAGGTCACCAGCTCCAAACCAGCTTAAAGGGACCCTGCTACTAAAATACAAAAAAATGTATAAAAAAATTAAAATAAATAATAAAAAGTTAAAAAAGCAAAACATTTTTTTAAAAATTGCAAAATCTATATCCAAAGTAGCTTTTCTGTATCTCCGTCCTTTTAACAGGCATACCAACATTGCTTCCATTGATCAGATTTGAACCTGCTCTCTATTCCACCATTTTGCAGCATTGGAGAACAACCTTGCTGTAGGGCTGCTGTAAGACGAGACCCCCCTGGACGTTTAACGTGGATCTGCAGGAACTCCGCAAAATATTACAGTTCAAATACATTTTTACAGCTTTGCCTGCCGAAGAATTTGTATGTTTGTCCAGCTGTTATCTTGACACGCATACCTCTGCCAGCAGGGGGGGGTCGCCGTGTTCCTTTACACAGCATTCTGGGTCACACCTCTGTTCATTGGACGGAGGTGATAATACTGATGAGCAGGCTGGAGGTGGAGAGGTGACATAGGAAGCTGCATTGATTAACCGGGAGGTAAGTGCGCCCCCTGCTGGGACAGTGTAGTGACGTTTTAAAGGTGTGTAAATCACAAGGCTGGCTGGAGAGAATTACAAATCCTTTGGCAGGTAAACGGTGAATATATTTCTATATCAACTTTGTGTTTAGCTGTTTCTTGGAGTTCTGCTTTAGGTCTATTGGATCCGTCTCAAATGGGGGAAGGAAGGCAACTGAAGTGTTTTTAGCCTGTGTTTTCTTTTACAAAAGGGTTTATTAATATTCAGTCCAAAAGACAAGAGTAACACTTAGATGGTTACTTGGTATAATGAACAAATATAAAGCAAAAAGTAAATAATGAAACTAAATGTGTAAGAAAATGATGCAAGTTCCATGCGTGACACCCCACATCAGTCAAAAGTCCCAATATCGCTGTCAGACGTCTGGGGTGCCAAGGTTGGCCATCACTGTTTTAGGGGATCTATATTATGCTAAATGTTGCTTGACCTAGCCTGTGCTTTATAGTCTAATTACAGTAGTTTAGAATGGCAGACTACTCTGAATATACCAATGGACTATTAGATTTTGATGTCTCTGCCAGCCATAGCCATTCTAGACCTTTTCCATTTTGTTTTTTTCCCCCCCAACATGCATTGTGACTGTTAAAGGCATGCGAACCCTTTATACAATGACATCCGTGTATTGTCAGATAGTTCTATATGAGCTACGTGGTGTTGGTGTGTTATGAGAGCCGCACATCAACAGAATGCTGAGAGAGATGCGGGTTAGGTTCACTTCAGAGTTCTTCAAGAGCTGCACATTACCCTAGAGATCCGCGTGCCACTAGAGGCAGAGCCGTGAGCTACCTGAGAGTGCTATGGGCTACTAAAGGCAAAGAGATGTGAGCTACCAGAGAGCTAAAGTTGTAGGCTACCAAAGAGCTGCAGGCTACCGAAGGCTGAGAGCAAAAGTCGTGGGCTGGCAAAGATGGGGGGGGCAGGGGGGGGGAGCGCGGGGGCTGGCAAAGATGGGCGGGGGGAGCGCGGGGGCTGGCAAAGATGGGGGGGAGAGCGCGGGGGCTGGCAAAGATGGGGGGAGAGCGCGGGGGTTGGCAAAGATGGGGGGGGGGGAGTCGATCGAGCGCGGGGGCTGGCAAAGATGGGGGGGGGGAGAGTCGAGCGCGGGGGCTGGCAAAGATGGGGGGGGAGGAGAGTCGAGCGCGGGGGCTGGCAAAGATGGGGGGGGAGGAGAGTCGAGCGCGGGGGCTGGCAAAGATGGGGCGGGGGAAAGCGTGGGGGCTGGCAAAGATGGGGCGGGGGAAAGCGCAAGGGGCTGGCAGAGCTTGCTAGTTTATAGAGCACTGAGGGTGTCCAGACTATGTTTGCAGTGCAGTCAGATGTGCTACATCCTCCTAATTAGGCAGAAGTCCCCAAAAATCCCTATCCCCATCATTGGCTAACACAGGGCCAGCTGCGGGGGATATACCCAACAGAGGAGCAGAGAAAGCCATGAAAAATTGCAAATGTAATGAAAAAAATGAGTAAGTACATGCAGAATACAATTGCTTAGGAATTGGGGTAGTGTTCAGTATTTTTTCATGAACACAATTGTTTAATAGAGGAGTTGTGGATCCGAATGTCTGCAAGAAGCTGCAAGCAGGGAGTGGGCACTGCTCAAAGGTGACCCCTGCAGGACATTATGAGATGGTACAATAACTCCAGTTTTACATCTAAATCAAGAACTACCCTGCTCTGTTTTAGCATACTTTCAGATCCTAACCTACTTCTGATCCACATATACCAATAAAGGCTACTCTTTGAGATCATCTAAATATAAGTGCTGGGTGGCACATTATTTAATATAACTGGTCCCAAAAAAATAAAAATACTAAGCTCCCAGCCTGCCTTTTTAGATGTGCGGCATTCTTTTTAAGGCAGGGACAAGCAGGGCATGAAATGCATCTCTGTACCAAGCTGTAATCCAGGCAACCATGCCTGGATGGTACTGAACGCTGCACTGCATCTCTGACCAATGCAACTGCATAGCTCCCATCTGTCCCTGATTTCAAGGGACTGCCCCTGATTTGGAGCAATGTCCCTCATTCCTCCTCATTTGTTCCTCATTTTGCTCTGATGTATATAGTTGTATATAAAATGCACTTTTTATCTTTCAGAAAGTGTTTCCCGGTGCTAAACCTCTCATCCAAATTCTAAATTGCTGCATTTTTCAATTTTAAAGGAACAATAGCGGTAAAAAAAGCACTTGTGGATTTAATAAACTTTTTTTTTTTTTTTTTGTTATTTCCGCTTTAAAGGGGTGTGTCCTAAGCCTACATACGTTATCTATCTAGTAGTTTTCCCTCATTCCCATCTCAAGATGTTGGGAGGTATGCAACTGGTTCCAGACCCCCACACAGTCTGTGATTGGACAGTAGAGAAGCAGCTGCACACTATTTAGGTCATTCCTCTGTGCAAAGACACAGAACCCTGACTAGCTCAGAGTGCTGCCCCTCTTAGTACCGTTTTGCTCATGATTACAGCAGCATTAGGTACAATAAAAATAGTGTGTGTATAAGTGTGTGTGTGTATATATATATTATACATGATTTATATAGCGGCAACAGTTTATGCAGTGCTTTACAATGTATAGGGGGTGCAACTCAATTACATTACAGTTCAATACATATGGTACAGGAGGGCCCTACTCGTAGAGCTTACAGTCTAAAGGGAGGGGGTGGTGGCACAAAAGGTAATAGCTGCAGAGAATGATTTGATGGAGGTGGCTCAGGGACAGTTAGGTGGGTGTGGGATAGGCTTCCCTGAATAAATGAGTTTTCAGGGATCTCCTAAAGGTGGACAGGATAAGGGCTGATCGGATATACCGGGGCAGGGAGTTGCAGAGGATGGGAGAGGCTCTGGAGAAGTCTTGAAGGCGAGCATGGGAGGCGGTAACAAAGGAGCTAGAGAGCAGGAGGTCCTGGGGGGAGCAGAGGGGACGATTTGGGTGATATCTGCAGGTGAGGTTGGTGATGTAGATGGGGGCAATGTTGTGGTTAGCATTTTGAATTTTACATGGTGGGGTAGGGGAAGCCAGTGAAGGGATTGGCAGAGAGAAGCAGCAGTCACTGATAGTTTAGTGCGGTGTATTAGTCTAGCAGCAGAATTCATAATAGACTGAAGCGATATTTATGCTTCCAACATTTTGACAAAACTGAGTTTTATAGAATATTTGTGTGTATGTATGTGTGTGTAATATATTTAGTACATCTGTGAATTCATGATAACATCAATGAAGTGCAGCTCCCTGACACCAGAAGCACTCATGCAGCCCCACAAGAGGACACTGCAATGTTTCACTGTTGGCACCAATGCATTTTTCTTTGTACTCCTCACCTTTGCAACACCATACAGTTTCAAAGCCATTCGTTCATGGTCTCATCACTCCAGAGTACCCAGTCCCAGTAGTCAGCTTCTTTTTCAGCATAGGCCCTGGAAAATTCTAGGTGGGCTTTTTTTCTGCATGGGCTTTAGTAGAGGCTTCCTTCGTGGACGACACTGATGCATTCCTCTGCAGTGTACACCGTATTGTGTCGCAGGAAACCATCTCCCCAGTTTGGCTTTCTACTTCTTTAGCTCAAAGTGAGTTTCCCCATAGGAATTAATGGAACCTCAGATAATCTGAGCTGTGTGTATATATATATATATGTATATGTATGTATGTATATATATATATATATATATATATATATATATATATATATATATATATATATATATATATATATATATTATATAATATAATGTGTATGTATATAGTATTAGTCCTGGAAATATGAAATATTGCTTTTGCATGTGTTATAAATAATTGCCAGCTGAAAAGTTAACCGCCAGTTCCCTTTTCATATGTTGTCCAAGTTATGATGAACTGCTTTACTAAAAAGACTAGTTACAGACCTCAGTAGCTCAACACAAGTAAATCTAACACGGTAGACAAATGTATTGATTCTACCAAATAGAACCTTTTTAGTTCATCTTGCACCTTGCATAACATGTGATATGACATGCTTATATCAACAATGACATTTCTTCAGCATTACAGATCAAGGCCAATTGAAGGTGACTAACTATTGCCAGCTGTACTTCAAAATTAGGAAGCACAGCACAATGGATTAAGCTGATCTCTTGACTATATTCAAGTAGTAATAAAGTTGCTGTACACTTTTGTACCTACAGGTAATCTTTAAAGCATTAACCCTCAGGGGACCTGGCTATTTTTTCCCAGAGAATGTACTACCTCTTTAACCACTTGAGACCCGCGCTATAGTAGAATGACTGTTACAGCACGGACCTCCTTTGCCGGGACTACGTCTATTGACGTCGTCCCATGCACGAGCGGCCTGCGCGCCCCCTGAGGGGCGCGCTCTGTGATTGGCGAGTCTATGAGACTCGCCTGATCACCGATCCGAGCAAGGGGTCGATCCCGACCCCTTATCACGTGATCAGCTGGCAGCCAATGACAGCTGATCATGTGATACAACGGAGCCGGTAATCGGCTATTATTCCTCCTCGCGCTGACAGCGCGAGGAGAAAAAAGAGCCGATCACCGGCGGCCGTGATCGGGACATCAGTCCCGATCATGGCCAGCCCTGCCAGTGCCCACCTGCCCCCTGCCAGTGCCCACCTGCCCCCTGCCAGTGCCACCTCAATAAAAAAGTGCCCTGTCAGTGCCACCCAGCAGGGCCCCCAGTGCCACCCAGCAGGGCCCACAATCTGCCTCAACAAAGGTGCTGCACCCCAGTGCCACATATCCGTGCCCATCAGTGTCATCTACCAGTGCCACATATCAGAGCCACCTATCAGTGCCCATCAGTCCCATCTATCAGTGGTACCTATCAGTGCCACCCATCCGTGCCATCTTATCTGTGCCCATCAGTGCTGCCTTATCTGTGCCTATTAGTGCCGCCTTAACTATGCCTATCAGTGCCCACCAGTGCAGCCTATCAGTGCCCGCCAGTGCAGCCTATCAGTGCCGCCTCATCAGCGCACTTCAATGAAGGAGAAAAATGACCTGTTTGCAAAATTTTATAACAAACTATTAAACATGATTTTTAATTTTTTTTTTGCATTTTTTTTGTTTGTTTAGCAAAAAATAAAACTCCCAACTGTAATTAAATACCACCAAAAGAAAGCTCTATTTGTGGGAAAAAAATGATAAAAATTTCATTTGGGTACAGTGTTGTATGACCGCGCAATTGTCATTCAAAGTGCATCAGCGCTGAAAGCTGAAAATTGGTCTGGGCAGGAGGGGGGTTTAAGTGCCCAGTAAGCAAGTGGTTAAGGTTACCAGATTTTCAAAATGAAATCCACAGACACCCTACCGACCACACCCACAAAACCAAATCTTTTTACTCACACCCACAATTCCACACTCTTCGTCTTCTTCGTCTTCTTCGTCTTCTTCGTCTTCTTCGTCTTCTTCGTCTTCTTCGTCTTCTTCGTCTTCTTCGTCTTCTTCGTCTTCTTCGTCTTCTTCGTCTTCTTCGTCTTCTTCTTCTCAAGAGGCAGGCATCGGGAGGATAAAAACATATCATGAGAAGATGTGGCCATGTTGCGCTCAAGAGTGTAAAGCAGAGTGCAGGGATCAGTATTCTTCAGTGTGACCGTCTGTTCCTAGTGCGCCCAGCTCGGGATTAGGTAGCGCGCCCAGCTCAGGGGTCAATTGCAGTGTCTGCTCCCATGGAAAGCCCCTTCACAGCAGGGACTGTCCTCAGGAAACGGGGGTGGCTGGTACAGCTTTCAGTCCCACCGCTAGTAGGATCAAATCATCTACAAAAGATGATTTAAACGGTCTTAGATGATTGATAGCTGGAAAATTGAAGACCTGTACGGTATATTTTGGTTTGCCATTAGAAAAACAATGCTGTCTGGTGTTCCATCAAGATATATATTTGAAGACACCTGCAAGACCATGAGAGATGGAAGAAATAGCTACTGTTTAATGATCCATCGTACAAAAATGTTTGGGGCGGTCCAGGTGGTTACAGTTGATGGATATTTACAACCCAAGAGCTCATCACCTCAGATCAAAACAGTCTGCACAATCGGCTCCTGATGTACGTGCCAAGATCTCGTTCTCAAGGCTGAATAGTGTGCAGTAGGCCAGACTGGTGGTAATAAAAATTGATTGGGGAACACCAAGAACCACACTGTTGTTTTCTGGGATTTGTGCAAGGACTGTGATAGGAACCTCATCACAATCTGTATTCAAAGTTCTAAGCCAAAGTCCAGCCAAATCTCTAGCTATACACTCACCGGCCACTTTGGTACACCTCGCTAGTACTGGGTTGGACCCCCTTTTGCCTTCACAGCTACCTTCATTCTTCGTGGTATAGTAGATTCACCAAGGTGTTGCACACATTCCTCAGATTTTGGTCTATATTGAAATGATAGCATCACGCAATTGCTGCAGATTTATCAGCTGCACATCCGTGATGCAAATCTCCTGTTCCTCCACATCCCAAAGGTGCTCTATTGGATGAGATCTGGTGACTAGAGGCCATTGGAGTACAGTGACCTCATTGTCATGTTCAAGAAACCAGTGGTGAGATGATTGGAGCTTTGTGACATGGTGCATTATCCTGCTGGAAGGAGCCATCAGAAGATGGGGACACTGTAGTCATAAAGGGATGGACATGGTCAGCAACAATACTCAGGTAGGCCAAGGTATTTAAATGATGATCAGTTGGTACTAAGGGGCCCAAAGTGTGCCATGAAAATATCCCCCCACACCATTACACCACCACCAGCCTGAATATTGATACGAGGCAGGATGGATCCACGCTTTCATGTTTAGACCAAATTCTGACCCTACCATCTGAATGTCGTAGCTGAAATTGAGACTCGCCAGACCAGGCAACGCTTTTCCGATCTTCTGATGTCCACTGGCCACCCGCGATTGCCCCCCAGGGGCCGAACGGGAATCTGTCATTGTAAACAGATCCCCATTCTGTCAGGGCAGTACAGTGTGGCCGACTGTTCCTAGTGATCAGGAACAGCGATCTCTCTCATCCCCCAGTCAGTCCCCTCCCCCCACAGTTAGAAACACCTCCCAGGGAACACAACCCCCTGATCGCCCCTAGTGTTAACACCTTCCCTGTCAGTGTCATTTATACAGTGATCAGTGGCTATTTTTAGCTGTGATCACTGTAATAATGTCACTGGTCCCAAAGTGTCAAGTGTCCGATCTGTCTGCTGCAATGTTGCAGTCCTGTTAAAAAAAATCGCTGATCACCGCCATTATTAGTAAAAATAAATAAAAAAATGCCATAAATATAGCCCCTATTTTGTAGACCCTATAACTTTTGCACAAACCTATCAATTTATGCTTATTGCTGCTATTTTATTTTTTAAGATTATGTAGAAGAATACATATTTGCCTGAACTGATGAAGAAATTTTGATAAAAAAAAACAAAATTTGGGGAGATGATAAAGCAAAATAAATTTTTATTTTTTTTTTCAAAATTGTTGAGGTGATTAAATACCACCAAAAGGAAAGCTCTATTTGTGGGGAAAAAGAGGACATCAATTTTGTTTGGGTACAGCGCCGCACAACTGCGCAATGGTCAGTTAAAGCGCCAAAATGACATTTCGCAAACAAATGGCCTGGTCATTAAGGGGGTAAAACCTACTCAGGGGTTAAAAAGGTTTGCATAAAGTTCTACATTAATAACTTATTGAAAATGGATGAAGGAAGATCTGTTAGTGACAGGTCCTCTTTAGGAAGAACAATTTATGTGTAGTAATACATAATGCTCTTCCCTTGGTGGAGCCTCAGCACACGTGTCGGAGAAGCACATGACGTTCGGTCATAAAACCTCGACCGCTGAGCTGGCACTTCTGAGGGGCTTTGATCTCGGTCAGAAATATGAGGTGGTCAGCATAATAATCGGCAGAGGATTTCCTGAGTACAGTGACTGGAGGAGAGGGGTAGTGGTGACTGTAAATATTCCAAAGACAGGAACGTGGGAGAATTCAGCTTCAGCAGGCAATATACCATTCCCAAATTTGTGTTTCTTTGTGTCCCCTTCATGAAATTCCTCCTCCCTTCCTTTGCTAGTGGCAATCCCTTCTCCTTCCACCCGAATGCAAATATTTTTACAGTTGGTCCCCTAAATGAATCGCCACATTTGTGTGTAGGTGTAATTGTGTGTAGGTGTAATTGTGTGTAGGTGTAATTGTGTGTAGGTGTTCGTTGTTAAGGTTATAACCAGTATGATCCGGCCATGATCTCTTGGATGGTAACTTGCCTTTGAAGCAGATCCATCAGAGATTATTTTCTTAAAGTGGTTGTAAACCCTTACAGACCACTTTGACCTACAGTAAGCCTTAATCTAGGCTTACCTGTAGGTACAAGAAATATCTCCTAAACCCACACGGTTTAGGAGATATTTATAAAAAGACAGGCACCACTGTCTAGCGCAGGCACACTGAGTATGCCGCTGCTAACGATGATATGCCGTTAGTGGCGGCTCCTGTGCGTATGCGATGCGACGCTGTGAGTGGCTGGAGCAGCGATACCCGGAAGAAGATGGATGCTCTGTACTACAAGGGATAGCGATGACATCGCTGGCTCCTGTGTCAGGTAAGCGACACATAATGGGCTACTATGCGATGCATAGTAGCCCATTATGCTTTACCCTTGCAGGGAGACAGTCCATGCATGCTAAGTAAGGAGTCGCTGTAACACTTCCAGCTATGTATTGCCTCCAGCAGAGCTCAGTGCTCCTCCTGGCAATGCCTTCATCTGCTTCTCTAAGAAGCAGGGAGCGAGCTATCTTTACTCGGGCATCATCCGGGGTCACCATCCACTTTCTAGATTGAGATCTTGGCTCCAGAGATGACATGATCATGTTAATTCTGGGGTCCTGGCTGTGTTCACACATGTCTGATACAGATCACCCCCCCCCCCGCTGCAGCCTCTTGTGTGGCGACTTCCAACAAAGTTAGTCTTGCAGTCACCTTCCGCTCCGTGAGGACGCCGAATGACGAAACGCGTAGAGAGGCAGGGACTCTGACATTGTGCCTGCCTGCATTGCATGCAGGGTCTAAGGGATACGGCCGGAGGCTACAGGCTACACATTACACTTGCATTCTCTCCCTAGTGTTGGACACTTATCACATGTGAGTGGATTTTTTTTTTTAATGCTTTTAATAAGTTTAGTTTTTGTACAGTGTTACGCTATGGAAGTCGTCCTTCCTTTATTTCTCCATATGTTGTCAAGATGAACCTGAGGTGATTCTTTTGTAGGAGATCAGATTAAGCACTAGGAGCGTATGGATCAGCCTCCATGCGTCCATTGTGGAGCGCATTTGCTGATCTATAATTTGATCAGCCATGGTTTCTGGTGAGTCAGTTTGATGTGGATGGTGAAGGATTCACACCGGATGTCATTAATCGGCAAACTGCATATTATTATTTTCTAAGAAGATTAATAAGTGGGTATCCGGGGGCTGCTTGTTCTCCATATCAACAATGGACTTGGTCATTTATTAGTGGACTTTTTTGCACATATTTTTAGCACTTTATTTCTTATAAAGCACATATTTTGGCATTTGCACTTTATTTTTGCATAGATATAGCACATTTATGGATATATACTCCATATATTATTATAGTTTGTACTATTACACATATTCACTAGATATCGTTAGCGTTTGGTTTATGTATTACTAGCACTACCCAGACTGATTAGGTTTTGAGACCAGAGCTGCACTTATTTTCTTCTTTAGCACTTGTTTTGATGTTACCAAAAATTTGAGTGGCGGCGATCTGTGATACTGACTTATCCCCTCCTTTTTTGCCAATCATGTCCTAAGCACCGTGTATTTTCTTTCACAATTAAACCCAAAAGCGGACATTTATCATATTGCAGATCACCAATTCTTAGATGTGGTGGATGCATTCGCTTTCTTTTTTTTTAGTCTTTCTTTACTTTATTTTCACCTGGTGATCCAGCCAATAACTGTTGTCTTTTAACCAGTTTTTTTATTTAATTTTTTTATTACTTTTTTTGTTTTTACAGTTAAAATGGAGGGCCACCCAAAAAAAAATTGCATTAATTAAAAAAAATTAAATTTTTATTGCAAAAACTTAGTGGAGGGCCACCCTAATATAAAAAATTTCATTAATATTAAAAAAATCATTTTTTTTTTTACTTACCTGAAACCGCTTTTGCTAGGCAGTCTTCCTAATCTGTCTCTTCTATTCCGCGGCGCTTCCTCCTCTTCAGTGAGCGGCCCCGTTGCCTTATGGGACGTGTGTGTGTCCCAGAACAGAATGGGGCCATTCACAAAGCGCCACCTGACTCGTGCATGCGCAGTAGGAAACGGGCAGTGAAGCTGCAAGGTTCCACTGCCTGTTTCCCTTCGTTAGGATGTAGGCGCCGGCAGCCAATCCGATGGACGGATCGACCTCGGGGAGACCGACATCCCGGGATCGTTGGACAGGTAAGTGTCCTTATTAAAATTCGGCAGCTACAGTGTTTGTACCTGCTGACTTTAAAAAAAAAAAAAAAAATTAAAATTGTCGAACGCCCTTTTTAAGGCCTCCTAAGACGTTTTTACAGCTGCCGTTTTTTGGCTTCGGTTTTTTTTTTTTTTCTACGGGCAATAAACTCCCCAGCATGTTATACTGTGTCCATGCACAAAAACCCAGAACTAGTGGGTTAGAAGAGGAGCTTTTTCAACTATAAAAACGCTCTAACTCAAAAAAAAAAAACTGAAAAATGTGGCTATGCTGCGTTTATGAGCGATAAGCTTTTGTGGGAGTATAGCTATGCTAAAAAAAAAAAAAAACGCTTAACGATAATGCAAAAACACGACCAAGCACTAAAAAAAACTTGCATTAATGCAGCATTCTACAGCTAAAACCCATTTTTTGTAAAATATAAAAGATGGTGTTATGACGAGTAAATGGATACCAAACATGGCTTTAAAATAGCGCAACGGAAACAGACATTGTAAATTTTACTATCCATAGGCGACACTTTAAAAGCCTTTACAGGTTCCAACCTTAGATTTACACAGGTCTGGTGCTGGCATTACTGGCTAGAATTACTGGCCACTATCTGTGTGAGGCAATCGTTTGCATGCATGGGACTAACGTATGCGTTCGCCTTTGCACGCTAGCATGGGGAAATGGGGGCACTTTTTTTACTGTTTTGTTTTGTTTTTTTCACTTATGTTCTGGCGCAAGGAATATAAACACCCTTGTGACAGCAATAGCCATGTGACGGGTACACTTAATGGAGGGATCTGGGATATATATATATAGTTCAGGCCCCCCCCCCCCCCCCCAAAGACCATACCTTTTTGATCTGGTATGGATTTTGAGGGGAAACTCCACACAAAAAAAAGCATGGGATCACCCAGAAAATCCATACCCTTATTCAAACATGCAGGCCAGGAAAGGGGAGGGGGACGAGCGAGCACCCCTCGACCATAACAGGCCACAATGCCCTCAACATAGTTACATAGTAGGTGAGGTTGAAAAAGACACAAGTTCATCAAGTCCAACCTATGTGTGTGATTATGTTGGTATTACATTGTATATCCTGTATGTTGCAATCATTCAGGTGATTAATAGTTTTTTTTAAACTATTCAAACACCCCCTGCTGAGACTACCGCCTGTGGAAGGGAATTCCACATCCTGGCCGCTATTACAGTAAAGAACCCTCTACGTAGTTTAAAGTTAAACCTCTTTTCTTATTTTAATGAGTGACCACAAGTCTTGTTAAAATCCTTTCCGCGAAAAAGTTTTATCTCTATTGTGGGGTCACCAGTACGGTATTTATAAATTGAAATCATATCCCCTCTCAAGATTCTCTTCTCTAGAGAGAATAAGTTCAGTGCTCACAACCATTGCTCATAACTAATATCCTCCAGACCCTTTATTGGCTTAGTTGCCCTTTGTACTCGCTCCATTTCCAGTACATCCCTACTGTGGACTGGTGCCCAGAACTGGACAGCACACTCCAGGTGCGGCCGGACCAGAGTCTTGTAAAGCGGGAGAATTATCGTTTTATCTCTGAAGTTGATCCCCTTTTAATGCATGCCAATATTCAGTTTGCTTTGTTAGCAGCAGCTTGGCATTGCATACTGCTGAGCCTATCATCTACTAGGACCCCCAGGTCTTTTTCCATCCTAGATTACCCCAGAGGTTCTCCCCCCCCCAGTGTATAGATTGAATTCATATTTTTGCCACCCAAATGCAATATTTTATATTTTTTTACATTAAACTTAATTTGCCATGTTGTGGCCCACCCCATTCTTTTGTTCAGATCTTCTTGCAAGGTTTCCACATCCTGCGGAGAAGTTATTTCCCTTCTTAGCTTAGTATCGTCTGCAAATACAGATATTGAACTGTTTACCCCATCCTCCAGGTCGTTTATGAGCAAATGAAATTGGATTGGTCCCAGCACAGAACCTGGGGGACCCCACTACCCACCCCTGACCATTCTGAGTACTCCCCATTTATCACCACCCTCTGAACTCACCCTTGTAGACCGTTTTTAATCCATTTACTTGCCATATAGTCCATGCCAACGGATCTCATTTTGTACAGTAAACGTTTATGGGGAACTGTGTCAAATGCGTTTGCAAAATCCAGATACACCACATCTATGGGCCTTCCTTTATCTAGATGGCAACTCACCTCCTCATAGAAGGTTAATAGATTGGTTTGGCAAGAACGATTCTTCATAAATCCATGCTGATTACTGCTAATACCGTTCTCGTTACCAAAATCTTGTATATAGTACTCTCATCCCCTTGAAGAGCTTGCATACTATTGATGTTAGGCTAACTGGTCTGTAATTCCCAGGGATGTATTTTGGCCCTTTTTAAATATTGGTGCTACATTGGCTTTTCTCCTATCACCTGGTACCATTCCAGTCAGTAGACTGTCAGTAAATATTAGAAATATTTTTATACGGGGACTGGCGCCACTGTTAATTGACTACAATGGGGTGTGTACAAAAAGTGAGTACACACACACCACTGGCCTCCACAAGAAACCACAATGGTTACCAAGGTAGATATCAAGCCTGTCCAAAAAAGTATATAAATTGCAAGGGAGGAAAGGGGAATATACAGACCAAAACCCTTAAAGTAACCTCTACTGATATAAATTACTAGTAAGGTACCAGTACCACTGATGCACACCCGTACCTATAGTCAACCAGTAGGGTTCCACAGATAATAGCTATACGTACACGAATCTAGACACATACATAAACATTACCCAAAAACCTCAGGAGTTACTACTAAAGTGCATAAAGTACAAAAATATACATAAAGTGCAAAGTTGATATACAAAGTATAATCATTAACCACTAGATTAGTAAGTGTATTATAAAGTGACCACAGTAGAGTTAATTGGAACTAAAAATACAGTAGAAATACAGTAAAAACAGTGCACAGTGCCCTCAAAGTAAACTAATAAAAAAAATGTAATAATAAAAGATGTGAAAAAATGTGAAAAGTTATGAAAAAATAAGAATTTATATGATAAACAATTCACAAAAAATTCATTAAAAAATTTCATAAAAAAAACCCCAAAAATAGTTCATGTATAGCCAAAATGGCAATCTCCTACGCAGTGCAGTCCAAAAATCTAATTAAAAGGAGAAAAATTATTAGTTGTCCACAAATTCTTCAAATAGGTGCAGTAGGTGAAAGTGACTGGTGCTCAAGAACATAAAATTCAGGTGACTTCCGTGCTCACCCCCTTAGCTCCCCACTCACCGGAACTATGAGCCCACGAAGGGCAATCAGGCCTGTAGAAATCACACAGCAAGCGTCGGTACGCAGAAGAAGGATTTGAAGAAGATTGTATTCCACTCTCTTCCTGATGTACAAGGAACGCTGGTGCTGATAAATCAGGGTTTCCTCAGGGAGAAAAAAAGGGGGGAGGATTCCATAGTGCAGTAATTCCAGAACTCAAAAAATAAGTTTTAAAATCGTAAACTTTATTCACACACCAATACAGGAGATGTGTTTTTACAAAAAATAACAAGAAATGTATATAAAAAATTCCACAAACTCCTAGGGGGTGTATTATATGAAACCCCAAGATGACTCAAAGACCAAACAGTCAGTTCCAAAGAACACAAAGATTTTTTTAAAAAGACAAAAATAAAAAATGTATAAAAGAGGGATATATAAGAAATAAGTATGTAGTAACTAATTAATATGTGCACATCTATACCTGAAGCCCTAAAAAGAGCCCAGGTAGTGTGCACACACACGCGCTAACAAAAAGTTGAGCAGGGGTTGGATAAAAGGGGGGTACACTGCACCTGTCTACTCCTCAAGGACAGGGTCCGCTGTGTCCAAAACGGCAGGCTGGGGACAAGACACATCCGCCGCTGGTCCTCACACGAGGGTATGGACCTGCTGCCTATGTAGGAGCAGACAGTGCCCGGCCTTAGTACAGGAACAAGCACGTCGGTAACCGTACCTAGCGTGCGTTCCACCTAACTCGAGAAACAATCCGGAAGTGGCGTGTGTGATTGCGTCATACGCGTTTCGTCATAAGACGTCGTCAGCGACTATGACGACGATTTTTTTTCTCCCTGAGGAAACTCTGATTTATCAGCACCAGCTTTCCTTGTACATCAGGAAGAGAGTGGAATACAATCTTCTTCAAATCCTTCTTCTGCGTACCGACGCTTGCTGTGTGATTTCTACAGGCCTGATTGCCCTTCGTGGGCTCATAGTTCCGGTGAGTGGGGAGCTAAGGGGGTGAGCACGGAAGTCACCTGAATTTTATGTCCTTGAGCACCAGTCACTTTCACCTACTGCACCTATTTAAAGAATTTGTGGACAACTAATAATTTTTCTCCTTTTATTTGATTTTTGGACTGCACTGCGTAGGAGATTGCCATTTTGGCTAAACATGAACTATTTTTGGGGTTTTTTAATGAAATTTTTTTATGAATTTTTTGTGAATTGTTTATCATATAAATTCTTATTTTTTCACATTTTTTCACATCTTTTATTACATTTTTTTATTAATTAGTTTACTTTGAGGGCACTGTGCACTGTTTTTACTGTATTTCTACTGTATTTTTAGTTCCAATTAACTCTACTGTGGTCACTTTATAATACACTTACTAATCTAGTGGTTAATGATTATACTTTGTATATCAACTTTGCACTTTATGTATATTTTTGTACTTTATGTACTTTATGCACTTTAGTAGTAACTCCTGAGGTTTTTCGGTAATGTTTATGTATGTGTCTAGATTCGTGTACGTATAGCTATTATCTGTGGAACCCTACTGGTTGACTATAGGTACGGGTGTGCACCATCAGTGGTACTGGTACCTTACTAGTAATTTATATCAGTAGAGGTTACTTTAAGGGTTTTGGTCTGTATATTCCCCTTTCCTCCCTTGCAATTTATATACTTTTTTGGACAGGCTTGATACCTACCTTGGTAACCATTGTGGTTTCTTGTGGAGGCCAGTGGTGTGCGTGTACTCACTTTTTGTACACACCCCATTGTAGTCAATTAACAGTGGCGCCGGTCCCCGTATAAAAATATTTCTGGTACAGGTTTCATCCCCTTTTGGGGCTGCGATTTATAGGGGTGGCGACACTGTTTGTGTGTCCTTCCATTTACGTCCTAGTCTCATCCTAGCCTCCGTAGCGCGGTCTGGGGTCTTTGAGACCTGAGTATTTTTTATTGTCAGTAAATATTAGCAACAATGGTCTGGCAATCCATCTGGTCCCAGTGATTTATTAATATTACGTTTCCAAAGTCTAATTTTAATTCTGTCCTGTTAACCATGGAGGTGTTTCCGGTCATGTGTCATAGGGATAAACACTGCAGTTTTAGTTGCTGAAGCCCCCTGATTCCCTTGTGAAGACTGAGGAGAATAAATTCAGTACCTTCGCCATCTCCCCATCCTTTGTAACCAGATGTCCTTCCTCGTTGTTTATGGGGCCAATATGGTCTGTCGTCCTTTTTTTTTTTTTTTACTGTTTGCATACTAAAATAATTTCTTGGGATTTTTTTTGCTCTCCTCTGTGTCTTTCGTGTTCTAATTGCACCCTTACATTTCTTGTTGCATTCTTTATAAAGTCTGAATGCTGACGATGATCCCTCAAGCTTGTATTTTTTTGAAGACCTTCGCCTTTGCTTTTATATGCATTTTTACATTGGAGTTAAAGAGGAAGTGGGTTTTACTTCCTCTTTATTTCCCTGCAAAGGTAAAGCGTAATGGGCTACTATGCATTGCACAGTAGCCCATTATGTGTCGCTTACCTGAAACTGAAGCCTGCAATGTCTCCATTGTCCCCTCTGGCAGGGAGCGTCCATCTTCGATGCTTTTCCTTCTGGTGCTGTGAACTCCGGCTCTGTGACTGGCCGGAGTAGGCTGATTCTTCTGTCCTGTCCTTTTTTTTTTTTTGGGGGGGGGGGGGGGGGGGGGAGCGGTCAGATGAAATGCAACCAGGTGCCACATGGGTCCTGGAGGTGTGTCATCATCCAGGGTTCACATTCACAATGCATGAGCGTGGCCTGATAAATGGAAATGGCTTGCAAGATTTGACCATGGTTTGAGATCCTAAAGGTTGTGAATGGTACAGCTATTAGGTTATAGGTGAACAGTCACTTTCCAGCACACTGGTCAATTAAAGGCAAAGGGTGTAGACTGCTCACTGAGTGCTCTTCATTCTTGCTGAGAAATCTGTTCATGGATCGATCGCCTCTGTAGTTCTGATTTCCAGGTCGGTAAAAATGGTTAGACAATAAATAATTCCTTCCACGTGTACCGCTGCATAACAATGGCGAGGATTTGACAGCGGGAGGCTGAGAGTAAATCAAGCCTCAGAAGGGATATATTTAGCCTCCATGAATATGGAGCACACCGTAAAAATTCCTCCTCCTTCATCAGGAACAATTCAGTGTTTACTCGGCTAAGGGGAGATTTTCCATCTGGGAAGCCCTGACTCACATCCATCGACTCTGATGAAACTTGTTAACGGGTCAGCCCGCCTAAAATTGACATTTCATTTTTGGCAGATGCTGAAGGGGCGAAGCACAACTCAACAGCAAAAAACACAATTTCATCCATTTATGTCCTTAAAAACTTGATAACAAATGTAGAATACTTTTTAAAGGCAGCTAGTACATGTCAATACATTTTTTTTATGTGGGTTTAGTGACACTCTTTAAACGACAAAGGGGCAGATATTATTCTTGCACAAAGGCCTTTTTGCGGACTACTTCTACCACTGGTGCACTATATGGCCATGGCCTTTCCAGATATGTCTAGTGCGATGATTTTAGCCACTATTTTGATACAGGACACAATGACTTGGCGGTTGGCAGCAGGCTGTGGGAAACTTAGAAAAGTGGCAAAAAAAATCAAATGTTATCTTAAACTTTTTTTTTCCCCCCACAGTGACCACAGTGGGTATAGATTTACAGTGCCCCTTGAAATTTTCCACATTTTGTCATGTTATAGATAAAAACGTAAATGTATTTTATTAGGATTTTATGTGATTGACTAACAGTGGCAAATAATTGAAGTGGAAGAAAAATGATAGTTTTCAACATTTTTTACAAATACTTTGTAGAACCACCCTTTGCTGCAATTACAGCTGTAAGTCTTTTTGGGGATGTCTCTACCAGCTTTGCACATCTAGAGAGTGACATTTTTGCCCATTCTTCTTTGCAAAGTTACTCAAGCTCTGTCAGATTGGATGGAGAGCGTCCGAACAGTAATTTTTACGTCTTGCCACAGATTCTCAATTGGGTTTAGGTCTAAACCATTACATTGTAGCTCTGGCTGTTTGTTTAGGGTCATTGCCCTGCTGAAAGGTGAACCTCCGCCCCAGTCAAGTCTTTTGCAGACTCCAACAGGATTTCTTCAACTATTGCCCTGAATTTGGCTCCATCCATCTTCCAATCAACTCTGACCAGTTTCCCTGTCCCTGATGAAGAAAAGCACCACAACATGATGCTGCCACCACCATGTTTCATGGTGGGGGTGGTGAGTTCAGGGTGATGTGCAGTGTGTTTTCTGCCACACATAGCGTTTTGCTTTTAGACCTAAAAGTTAAATTTTGGTCTCATCTGAGCAGAGCACCTTCTTCCACATGTTTGCTGTGTCCCCCACATGGCTTCTCGCAAACTGCAAATGGGGCTTCTTATGACTTTTAACAATGGCTTTTTCCTGACACTCTTCCATAAAGGCCAGATTTGTGAAGAGCACAACTAATATTTGTCCTGTGGACAGATTGTCCCACCTGAGCTGTGGATCTCTGCAGCTCCTCCGGAGTTACCATGGGCCTCTTCTGATTAATGCTCTCCTTGCCTTGCCTGGCCTGCCAGTTCAGGACGGCGGCCATGTCTTGGTAGGTTTGCAGTTGTGCCATACTACCATTTTCGGATGATGGATTGAACAGTGCTCCATGAGATGTTCAAAGCTTGGGATGTTCTTTTATAACCTAACTCTGCTTTAAACTTCTCCAACTTTATCCCTGACCTGTCTTGTGTGTTCCTTGGCCTTCATGATGCTGTTCACTGAGGTTCTCTAACAACCCTCTGAGGGCTTTACAGAACAGCTGCATTTATACTGATATTACATAACACAGGTGCCGAGAGCCTGGCACATTTTGGCACATGGTCTGGTCCTGTCCTAAGCTTTGTCCTTGCTGGGAGGAAGTAACCGACACCCTGAGTGACTAATGTGGCACGGTCATACTGTTATACCCTATGTTCTTGCTGCTATTTAAAGGATATAGAGGGGGACAGATGCACCAAGCGAGAAGGAAAATCTTCTTAAGATGGAAGTCGGTAGCACTACCTGCACGAGCTGCATGGTGGTAGACTATTAATACTGTTACCGTTGTATAGAATTTATGTATGAGAGTAGAAATTGTCTGAAGAAGTTTGATTAAAAAGTTTGATTAAAATATGGTCGAATTGGATTGATGCCTGTGGCTAGAGCCGAACAGTATCTGCAATGTGACTGCCTTTACGTTTTACTTAAGGTATATCATCCCTTGAATAATTTTTTTCAAGGCACTGTATAGCTCCTAATCACCCCTTTGGCTATGGCTAGTAAACCGTGATGAGTGATGTTTGTCGGACTATTTTACTTTGTGTGCACTCACTGTGCACAGGGAAAGCAATACTTTACTTTACGGTACAGTGTTTTAAAGGTTAATTTTCACTATTTGTCAGTCTGATAACCACTTTCACCAGGGTATTTACAGTATTGGAGCATTGCACTAAACCAGAACTGTCTTTAAAGAAAATAATCATTTAAGAAGGCAAAATTGGTCATGAGACCATTATTACAAGTTCATTTGGTCTGGACATCAATGACCTTTGATGACGAAAGGGTTAAAGCAGTGGTCCTCAACCCTGTCCTCAGGGCCCACTAACAGGCCAGGTTTGCAAGATAACTGAAATACATCACAGGTGATTGCAGTATTCTAGTCTGCGTCTCCCCAAGGTAATACATAAAACCTGGCCTGTTAGTGAGCCCTGAGGACAGGGTTGATGACCACTGGTAAAGGCTAAGTTCACCTTTTACAAACAAAAAAAAAATAATGGACTCTTTTTGCAGTTTAAAAAAGTGCATTTATTTATTTTACTCTGCAGCCTGTAAGGCATTGCACCCATGATCAGCAGATCGTGGGTGTGCAATGCCAGGATCCTGCAGCACAGCTGTCTGCCTGTATCTCATGGGGCAGAAAGTTACTAAATGGCAGGAAGAATCCATGAACTACGAGGACGCTCACCAGCACCCTTGCAGTTCATTGAGAACTACAGGCCATCGACCAAGGAGGCCAACAGTAGATGTAGTTCATTCACACAACTCTGAATGAATGATGCGGCTGTACTCTTTTTAAATTCTGATAGCGGTTGCAGGCACAAGATCCCCCGTCGACTGTCAGAGGGAGGGTTGGAGAGGAGACAGGAGCTGGAACACGTTGCATGTGCTATCCTTAATATGGGTGTAACATGTTCCAAAGATGAACTTGTCCTTTTAAGGTATTAAACACTATCAAAAACAAAAAACTAAAATCTTTCTAATCTGTTATGAAATGGGTAATTTACAGTGGGGGCAAAGTATTCAGACCCCCCCCCCCCCTTACATGTTTCATTCTTATATTGCAGCCTTTTGCTAAAATCATTTTAAGTTCATTTTTTTCCACATTAATGTACACATAGCACCCCATATTGACAGAAAAACACAGAATTGTTGACATTTTTGCAGATTTATTAAAAAAGAAAAACTGAAATATCACATGGTCCTAAGTATTCAGACCCTTTGCTCAGTATTTAGTAGAAGCGCTCTTTTGATCTAATACAGCCATGAGTCTTTTTGGTAAAGATGCGACAAGTTTTTCACACCTGGATTTTCGGGATCCTCTGACATTCCTCCTCGCAGATCCTCTCCATTTCTGTCAGGTCTGGCTGGTCCATTCAAGAACGGTCACGGAGTTGTTGTGAAGCCAATCCTTCGTTATTTTAGCTGTGTGCTTAGGGTCGTTGTCTTGTTGGAAGGTAAACCTTTGGCCCAGTCTGAGGTCCTGAGCACTCTGGAGAAGGTTTTCATCCAGGATATCCCTTTACTTGGCCGCATTCATCTTTCTCTCGATTGCAACCAGTCATCCTGTCCCTGCAGCTGAAAAACACCCCCACAGCATGATGCTGCCACCACCATGCTTCACTGTTGGGACTGTATTGGACGGGTGCTGAGCAGTGCCTGATTTTCTCCACACATACTGCTTAGAATTAAGGCCAGAATGTTCTATCTTGGTCTCATCAGACCAAAGAATCTTATTTCTCACCATCTTGGAATCCTTCAGGGGTTTTTTATGCAGACTCCATGCAGGCTTTCATGTGTCTTGCACTTAGGAGAGGCTTCCGTCGGGCCACTCTGTCATAAAGCCCCGACTGGTGGAGGGATGCAGTGATGGTTGACGTTCTTTGACTTTCTCCCTTCTCCTGACTGCATCTCTGGAGCTCAGCTACAGTGATCTTTGGATTCTTCTTTACCTCTCTAACCAAGGCTCTTCTCCCCCGATAGCTCAGTTTGGCCGGACGGCCAGCTCTAGTAAGGGTTCTGGTTGTCCCAAATGTCTTCCATTTAAGGATTATGGAGGCCACTGTGCTCTTAGGAACCTTAAGTGCAGCAGAATTTTTTTTTAACCTTGGCCAGATCTGTGCCTTGCCACAATTCTGTCTATAAGCTCTTCAGGCAGTTCCTTTTGACCTCATGATTCTCATTTGCTCTGACATTCACTGTGAGCTGTAAGGTCTTATATAGACAGGTGTGTGACTTTCCTAATCAAGTCCAATCAGTATAATCAAACACAGCTGGACGCAAATGAAGCTGTAGAACCATCTCAAGGATGATCAGAAGAAATGGACAGCACCTGAGTTAAATATGAGTGTCTCAGAAAAGGGTCTGAATACGTAGGACCATGTGAGATTTCAGTTTTTCTTTTTTAATCTGCAAAAATGTCAACAATTCTGTGTTTTTCTGTCAATATGGTGTGCTGTGTGTACATTAATGAGGGAAAAAAAATTAACTGATTTTAGCAAATGGCTGCATTATAACAAAGAGTGAAAAATGTAAGGGGGTCTGAATACTTTCCGTCCCCACTGTATATCACTAAAGCCTAATACATGGGGCAAATGCTGGGTGACATCAGCTCGTTCAATTAAAAACAGCCGACATTCGGCCCGTGTGTATGGCAGCTGGTCTGACAGAAGCGGGCTGTTTGGCCGGCTTGGGACGTGCATGCTGGAAGACCAGCAGCAGACCAGATCCGATCAGCACTCTTAGCCAATGGCTGAGTTATACACAGGCTGCCAACAAGTATGGCTAATTGGCTGGGGTAGGAGCTGCACAACCCTTGTTCAGTATTTCATGGGTATTCCACTAATGTGCCTTTGAAGAATTTTTCTCTTTCATTTCATCCCGCCCCACGGCCTATTTTTCTTTGGATGCTTTTCGTAAACACAGGCTGCCAATATGATCTCCGTCTAGTAATAATTAATTAGTTTTCCATGTAGTGTGGGATACCGGATCCTCGTACACAATGACTTTCTTACAGTATGGGAATAAAGGCCAGTGATTAGCATTACACACGGGTCCCGTTTTCTGCCTCTTCATTTTGTTTGGGAAAGCTGGATGGAGACAGTCTTCTTCTGTTGTTCCAGAACGGTTTCACGCAATGTTAAAACATATACCTTGTGTGAATTAAGAGAAGTGAAGGATTTTAAAACAGTCGATCATACTCTCCCTATGTGGCTGAGAGATCACTGACAACCAAGTTAGTCACTGGCTCTCTGTTCTGCCCCTTCAGCACTTGCTGGAGCGCCAGGCTGTGAAAGGGGGCAGGAGCGGATGGCTCAGGCTCTCTCAGTAAGACATCTGGGTGGATCTTGACATTATCGCTGGGATCCCTGCAGAGTGGATAAACATCAATGATTTTAAAAAATCCGTTTTGTTGTTTTTTTTTTTTTTGCTCTAAATCTTCTTTTTTATTTATTTTTTTATTTTAATAAAATGCTTTTGGCGTAAAAAATTGATCTAAAGTTAGTTTTCTATTTAAGATACATTAATAAACTAGTTTATTCAGCATGAAATGGAGCTTAGTTATGTAGCATGAGGCTGTATATTCTGCATTCTTTACATTTTTAGTAAACTCCTTCAATGAATCCAAGCTCTGAAAGCTGAGATAACATGCACGGCATTGATTATGCATTTACATTATTTTCACCGTAACCATGAGCTAAAACAAAGTTCGTGAATATTCTTTTATCCCATTGTTTTGCAAATCTATGTACGCTAAAAACTGTGATTAAACCAGTTCTGATATCGCTGTTGTACTACCCGACAGCTTATTATTCTAAATATAGGAAACCTTCATTTTGTTTGCAAATATTAAAGATTTTAACTACCAGCAAGAATAAGTCCTTACATTTTAAAGAGCACCTGTCATTTCAGATCCATAATGGCAGTTCTTGTTAGCGGGCACCCGCTCACTTTCTGCCGCTACGTCCCTCACCTTGTTACCTTGTTGTGCCACTGCCACATCACCAGTCGTCCCATTAAAGTGAATGGGAATGTCGTGAGTCAACAGTGGGTCAGAGGAGTAGCTGCTGTGGGACAGATGACAGTTGCTCTTTACAAAATTATGATTTAAATGAAGCCTTTTTATTGGGATTTAAATCATGATTCAAATCCACCCTGCTGAAGAGCCTGGACTGGCTTAGTGACATCAGCCCACAGCAGGCTTTAGGGATCTGTGCAGACCACTTGGGTTTCTCTGCACCAAACTCTTCAAACCACAGGGCTCGAAGACCTTCCCCAAACTGTTTCCACAATGTTGTAAGAGCTTCCCCAACTGTATACCACAAGGCTGGCAGAGCTTGCCCAAATGGTTTGCACAAGGCTGGCAGAGCTTGCCCAAATGGTTTGCACAAGGCTGGCAGAGCTTGCCCAAATGGTTTGCACAAGGCTGGCAGAGCTTGCCCAAATGGTTTGCACAAGGCTGGCAGAGCTTGCCCAAATGGTTTGCACAAGGCTGGCAGAGCTTGCCCAAATGGTTTGCACAAGGCTGGCAGAGCTTGCCCAAATGGTTTGCACAAGGCTGGCAGAGCTTGCCCAAATGGTTTGCACAAGGCTGGCAGAGCTTAATTGTCTAAATGTCTTGGTGTTGCTGTAGTATTAACAGAAACCTTCACTGAAAACCTGAGCCCAATAAATTGGGGGGCTGCCATTTTACTTTTGGTTATAAACCTTAATTCACTTAAAGAACTTGGTACTATATCCACCTTCCAGAAACTGTTGGCCTGCTCTGAGCTTGCTAGCTGGTAAGTAATACTTTTTAATTTTTTTATGATGTATTTTATATATCACCTGACTAAAATTAAGATTTTGTTTTTAAATAATAAAAAAAACAAAAAAAAAACAAAACTGTACAATTATAGCTAAACTCTGGTCAGGTTTACCCTTCAAGCAGTAATGATGATTAATGTGGTGTTTACAGTTGCTCAAATAGATTAAAATTTCCGGCAAAAACACATTTGCGATAACAATTAGATGCGCGCTTTCCATTGTGAAATGCCATCTGCAGAAGATCTATACTGTATCGCCATAAATGTTGCTTTCCATAAGGGAAAACATTTCCTAAAAGAAATATTTCATCTTTATATTTTTGTCCTCTTGAATGAAAGGAAGAAATTTGCATTTGCAATTTCCAGCATCTGTCAGCTAAATTACTGTGTTCAGCTCTGCAGATAATCGCTCTGCGCTGTGCCTGCAGTTCACTTCTTTTACTAATGCTTAAAGAAGACATCTATATTTCTATATTATAAATGAGGGTGATGGCTGTAAACCAGGTAGACATGGATTTGGTCTGCTGGCCTCAAGGTCTAGCGCCTCATAGTGACTGCGGCCAGGCAGTGTGCTAAACTTATTAGGGGTTTTTATATAAAGCCATGACCATCCATAAGTCTCACAACAGGCTCAGCCCTCCACTCCATTGGAACCCTCCTGAACCCATAAGGGAAAAACAAACAAAAAACGCATATCTCAATCCAGGTTTTTTTGATCTGGTTATGTGATGTCAGGTCCTTTTTGCCTCCTTCCTTTGACCAGTGGGTGGAATCTAAATCCTGTAGAACAGTGATTTCCAAACTGGCCTTGGGGCCAGATATGGCACTTGTTTCCCCAGTTGGTGTCTTGGTCCCCTTCCACTACTCCCGTGTCAGATACTGAGCAGTGGCCACCATTTGGAGACGCTATGTTTTATCAAGTTCCAAGATGGTTTTTAAGTCCCTTTTTAGAACATCAATATGTAGAGTGGTGGCACCTCCCGCATTTCTAGGGAGTGCTGTAATGCAATGTATTTGTTTTCTAGTCTAGGATTCTGTTTGATGGCATCTTCTCCTGAAGAAGTGAAAGTTTTCACAAAACTCGAGTTAAAAGATGTATTCCTCTCTCATGCAATCACCTTGGTTATGTAAAGCATGTACTTAAAGAGTTTACTTCCTCTTTCATTCCCTGCAAAGGCAAAGCATAATGGACTACTATGCATCGCATAGCCCATTATGTGTCACTTACCTGACACAGGAGCCAGCGATGTCACTGCTGTCCCCTGTAGTCCGCCGCATCCATCTTCTCGGTGGGGTCTCGCCGCTCCGCCGCTGTCATTCGGCGAAGCCGCGATGACGTCACTCCCGCGCATGCGCACGGGAGCCGACCCGCGCGGCAGCTCCGTTGTTGAAAATGCCGTGCTCAGTGCACCTGCGCGCCGCTGTCTACGGCGCATGCGCCATAGACAGCGGTGCCTATTTTCGGGCAATTATCTCCTAAACCGTATAGGTTTAGGAGATATTTCTTGGACCTACAGGTAAGCCTTAATATAGGCTTACCTGTAGGTCAAAGTGTGTTGTAAGGGTTTACAACCACTTTAAATACCAGCTTCATGTAAATTACATATTGTTACATGTAACCCATTGGCTTTATATGCCAAACATTTCCTGTGTACTTTATACATTTGTGTCCAATCCTTGTACAATACATTAATATTTCATGTCTTTCGTATTACACCTAATTTAAAGTCCCACTGGTGAATATTGGTTGTGTGTATGTTATATATGGGGATGGAGGCTTTATACGTTGGGCACCTAGGCACAGTTCTTATTTGTTTACAATTATCTGGCCCTTGGAGCACTATTCCACCAAAAGACACAAATGCCACCAACAGGCATCATTCCCCCTACTCTGCCCACTGATACCAACAATGGGGCACACTTTCTTCCATTAAAACCAATGATGTGACACTAATGCCAGGGCATGTTCTACTCCCACTGGGCACAGTCTGCCCCCCCCCCCCCCCAAAAAAAGCCTGAAGAACAGTAAACTGGCCCTTTGCTTAGAAAGTTTGGAAACTCCTGCTTTAGAGAGTAGTGTCACGTAATGCAGCAGAGGTGCCATCTTGCTTGTCTACAGATGGCATTAGGCCAAAGTTTAATGGCTTTACAAGAGCTTTTGGTTTTACGTTTTTTTGTTTTTTTGTTTTTTTTTCCTTAGTCAACCCTAAAATAAAATTCCTTAAGCACAATACTATTCCAAATCCTAAACTACATTTTCACACTGATCTTCCCTTCCGTTTTTAAAACCAGAAGCAGTAATGGATTGATCAATTCCCCCCAATATCTACAAATGTGTCCCGAACATCTCTACAGTATGAAACAGAGTTCAGTCCATTAATTGCCCTATGAGCTGCCTCTTCAGTGCCAATCCCCAGTAGGGATGCAAATTCATGTGCACATATTTTGGCGACCATACTGGAATGCCATAAAACTTTGACCACCCATTGGAACACATTTTTTCCAGCGTGGAAATGCTCCATACATAGCGTTATTGGCTTTTTGAGCCTCCATTAATGAATTGGATGACACAAGTGTATGCAATTTGATTTTGCTTTATCGTCATTACTTTAGTTGCTTCACCTGCTGTGGAAGCTTTCCAAGGGTCATAGACTAATGTGCATCCCGCTTGGTATATCCATTGACTTGCCATTACCTATCCTTAACTCTGTTTTATATTCATAGCACAGAACGACTGCATATACATTATTTCTGCAGCCTGTGGTTTAATTACTTAGAAGATGATTGTATGGAGCGTAGTGATTCCAGACTAAGTAGTCAATTTAGGTCTAGTAATATGTATACAAGCTGTGTTTTTTTTTGTTTTTTTTAAAGAATATTGATGTCCCATGCTTGTTGGATATACCAGAACTCTATACCAGGATCTTGTCTACTAGCATTTGGAATCTACAACTGTTCCTGTGCCGGGTCCTGTTGAGGACCCCACATTGTGAATTATTTAATTAGTGACCTTGGCTCTGAGGTATGGACTACTTCTCAGTGCTAAGACTTTGTCCAATAAGGTATGACAATTTAATTCCCAGAATAGACTGAAAAAAATGTTTGTGCAGGAACTTTGTTATGGTGGAGAATCCACTTGTTACTTGTTTCTGTCTTTTCCTTTATATGGATTCCTATAACCATTTCAGAATTTCCAAGTAACACTATTGGTTGACTGTTGTACCATGTTCTATGAACTTAGTGAACTACACCCTTGTGGTAAAAAAAAAACAACCCCAGCATGAGGGTACAGAGTTTGCCCTCTATCCACATTTTCACTTTGTGCTTTTCGCTGCCCACTTCTTGCATCATAGTGGACTTCTACCTGTCCCTTCTTAAACAACCTATGCCATTCAAAACAATTGAGTTTTTTCCATGGAATGTTTACCATAAGCCTGTTGTAACAGAGCTAAAGTTTCACTTGCACATTTACCAGTTTTCACACAATTTGATGGTAATCTGTTGCTCTAGATTTCGGTCACTCATTTTTCACCACGTACATGTTTCTTCTACTACCATAAAGACTGTCAACTGGTCTGTGAGCCAGGTGAGTGAAAGTTAGAACATGTCAGAACACACTCGAATACAAATGGCTGTGAGACTCACCACCATACAGTGCCTTGCAAAAGTATTCAAGCCCCTTAGCTTTTTACCTATGTTGTTGCATTACAACCTTTAGTTCAATGTTTTTTTTTTTTTTTATCTAAATGAAAAATTGTTTTATGTATATATTTTTCAAATTTTACTTGACTATTATGTTCTGATCCATCACATATCAGAGTTAAAAAAACTGATAATTGGCATGTGCGTATGTATTTACCCCCTTTGTTATGAAGCCCATAAAAAGCTCTGGTGCAACCAATTACCTTTATAAGTCACATAATTGGTGAAATGATGTCCACCTGTGTGTAATCTAAGTGTCACATGATCTGTCATTACATATACACACACACCTTTTTGAAAGGCCCCAGAGGCTGCAACACCTAAGCAAGAGGCACCACTAACCAAACACTGCCATGAAGACCAAGGAACTCTCCTAACAAGTAAGGGACAATTTTGTTAAAGTGGTTGTAAACCCTTACAAACCACTTTGACCTACAGGTAAGCCTAGATTAAGGCTTACCTGTAGGTCCAAGAAATATCTCCCAAACCTATACGGTTTAGGAGATATTTGCACGGAGACGGGCACCGCTCCGTAGACAGCGGCGCGCAGGCGCACTGAGCGTGGCATCCTCGATGACGAAGATGCCGCGCAATGCCCTGCGCATGCGCGGGAGTGACATCATTGCGGCTTCGAGAAGATGGATGCGCTGAACTACAGGGGACAGCGGTGACTTCGCTGACTCCTGTGTCAGGTAAGTGACACATAATGGGCTACTATGCGATGCATAGTAGTCCATTATGCTTTGCCTTTGCAGGGAATGAAAGAAAAAGTAAACTCATCAGGGTTTACTTCCTCTTTAAGTACAAGTTAGGGTTAGGTTATAAAAAAAATATTCAAATCTTGATGATCCTTAGGAGCACCATCAAATCCATCATAACCAAATGGAAAGAACATGGCACAACAGCAAACCTGCCAAGAGGCGGCAGCACACCAAAACTCATGGACTGGGCAAGGAGGGCATTAATCAGAGAAGCAGCACCGAGACCTAAGGTAACCCTGGAGCAGCTGCAAAGTTCCGCAGCAGAGACTGGAATATCTGTATATAGGACAACAATAAGCCTTTGCGCTCCATAGAGTTGTGCTTTTATGGCAGATTGGATAGAAGAAAGCCATTACTTTCAGCAAAAAACAAAATGGCACGTTCTGAGTTTGCGAAAAGGCATGTGGGAGACTCCCAAAATGTATGGAGGAAGGTGCTCTCATGAGACTAAAATTGAACTTTTTGGCCATCAAAGAAAGCTCTGGCGCAAACCCAACACATCACCAGAAGAGCACAATCCCCACAGTGAAACATGGTGGCAAGATCATGCTGTGGGGATGTTTTTCAGCAGTCGGGACTGGGAAACTGGTTGAGGTTTAAGGAAAGATGGATGGTACTAAATACAGGGATATACTTGAGCAAAACCTGTACCACTCTGTGTGTGATTTGAGGCTAGGATGGAGGTTCACCTTCCAGCAGGACAATGACCCCAAACACACCGCTAAAGCAACACTTGAGTGGTTTAAGGGGAAACATGTAAATGTGTTGGAATAGCCTAGTCAAAGCCCAGACCTCAATCCAATAGAAAATCTGTGGTCAGACTTAGAATGCTGTTCACAAGCGTAAGCCATCCAACTTGAAGGAGCTGGAACAGTAGGAATGGGCAAAATCCCTGTGGTAAAATGTGGCAAGCTCATAGACTTATCCAAAGCAACTTGGAGCTGTTATAGCTGCAAAAGGTGGCTCTACAATGTATTGACTTTAGGGGGGTGAATAGTTTGTTCTGCATGTTTACTTTTTCAGTTTTTTCCTATTTGTTTGCCTCACAATAATAAAAAAAAAATCTAAGTTGTGGGCATGTTCTGTAAATTAAATGATGTAAATCCTCAATCTATGTTACTTTCAGGTTGTGCGGCAGCAGAAGACAAAAAATGCCAAGGTGGGGGTTGAATACTTTTGCAAGGCACTGCAGTGCTACGCCTCAGGCATTCCTGAAATTAAATTGTTACACCTCATATATTATCACCTTCCTGGTGGCATAACACTTATTTGCATCATTACAGTGGGTGTGCTTTAATGCCAAGCTCTTGCATATAAGCTTTTGGCGAGTTTGTTCTGAGGATCTCCCTGCAGTGACTGAGCTGCCATTGATCCCTCCTGATTACTGTTTACAATTGGGAACTGGTGGAACAGGCTCTTGATCATGTGGCCACTGTGACAACCAGTGATGGTGATGACATGATTTGGAACCAGTGTTCATTTTAGTCTTGGGACTAAAATGGCATTTTAGTTTTGGTTCCATTTTAGTCTTCTGCAATTGTTTGTTTTAGTCGTATTTAGTCGACTAAAATCTCCAGTACATTTAAGTAATTGCAAATTAGTTTTAGTCATGGTCTTATGACTAAAACTAAAAGCCATTTTAGTCAAATTTTAGTCATCTAACTTGTTTTAGTTGTATTTTGGTCAACTAAAATAGTATTCATTTAGTCGATTAAAATGTTTTAGACCAAATTAACTATTGCTATTGAGATCTAAAACTCCTAAGATATTAATGGGGCCCCAGAGTTTTGTGTGGGTTTTTTAATTTTTTGCTGCTTTATGCTAATACACAGTATGAACATATTTTATATTTGTGATCACGTTTCCAGATCTCAAGTTTACAATACTTGATAAATATATTTGTGCGTGGAATTATACAGGCTTGCATTAAGCTGGCCATAAACTGGTAGCTTTGTAAAAAATCGAAAAATGTGTTTGTAGATTCGAAGAGTGGATAAATGCCATTTTAAAAGTACTTCAAAAATTTTTGCTTTTAACGTTCGATTTTAGAACTAATGTAATTTCCCAAATTTAAGCCACATACACTGTTAGCAATGTGTTAATTTCCGAAAAATTTTCTATTTGGTGCCTTTGAATTTTTTTTATCACTGTGGTTGATCTGACCCAACTAATTAGAGTTGAATTAATGTTCTTAAAATGTAATATTTTCGAATGATCTTCTACTGTCATGTACCCAGTTTCAGAGGATAGATGGGTGGGGTAGTAATTAGAGAAGCTTACAGGTTGGAGACCACTCATTGTGACAGTCACCAGTGACGCAGCGTATGTAGAACCGCAAGATAGAAAGTGTTGTCACCCCCTCCTCCTACTTGGGGACCATATGAAACTAATGTGGGGTATACAACATAAATAACTTTTCATAAAACTTGGCTTCAGCTTGGTCTCCAAGTCATGTTTCGCTCAGTTTAGGCTGTAACTTCATTACATTACCTATGTTTTGGCAGGCACTGTTTTCTATGTTTTGAGAAAAATAGAAAATGCTCAAACAACTTCCAGGGCTTATGTTGGACTGTGCGATTATAGGGATTGGATTACTGTAAAGAAAACCAATGATAGTTTGATGTCTAAGCTGCATAGTCTTGAGGCTGCGATCTACACTCCAGACTCTTTCCTGGCTGGGCCATACAAAAACAGAAGTGAGGATTGTGTTTTTGTAGCTCCATAGTTTTTCATGGGGTGGAAAATGATTGCGAATGGTCCTTTGTATTGGTGTATAACACGCGCCGGCGTATAACATGCACCCCAAGTTTAGGAGGGAATTTTAAGGGATAAAAAAACCTTACATTTAAATGCCCAGCCTTATCAGTGTCCCAGTGCAGCATTGCCCCCAGTGTCCATCGCTTGGATGAATCTAAAATTGGCGCCGCCAAGACTCGCGGGAGCGGAGCGAACGCTGCAGGGACTGGGTGGAGCCGAGATACACCTAGCAGAGTGTACTCGGCTCTTCTCGGCTCCGCTCAGTCACGCCCTATGATGGGCATAACACAGGTCCAATGGTGGGACTGGGCACTCTGCTCACAGTCAACGGAGATCGATGGGGATCGGCATAGAACACGCACCCATGATTCTCTCCTGATTTTAAGGGGGAAAAAAGTGCGTGTTATACGCCGATTAAATACGGTAGTTGTTGGCTTGGTGTCTGCGTTACCCCTTGTGGTCAGAAAATGTAGTTGGACTGATTGGTTTCTAAGAGTCTCTGGAAAATGGATGGATCGATGCGCTATTGACGTTCACATAGTAGAGATGTAAAATTTCCAGAAATTTTGAAGCTCGTAAAAAAAACCTTTTTCAAAAACCTGCAAAAAACACGGAAATTTTCGGCAAAATTTAAAAAACTGCTAATTAGCACTTTTTTGTCTTTATGATTGAAAGGCATTCTGTTATGAAAACATTAAGAAAAACTGTGCATTGTCGTCATTGTTGTCCTCTTCACTTCGATCCATGAAGGATTTTTTAATATCTACAGGACACTTGTTACATACAAGAATGTGTTTTTGTCATCCTGGTAGCATTTGGAAATGCATATTTTATCTGACAATATTTGCAAATCACATTTTTCTTTTCAGAAGAACCTGTAATGTGAATATGCCTCCATATGCTAGATGTTGGTCTCACCATTTTTCTCAGGGGATTAGGATATAAACAAGAAAAAATGACTACTTTGCAAGAAGACACTAATCTGTGGTTGTATGTGGGGGAAGAACCAGTTTTACTGGTAATTTATTTACACAAAAGTTTATAAAGATACACTAATGTAGCTAAATGATTGTTTTCTGGATTCAGAATCAGATAAATGTAAACTTACCTTTTTTTTAATTAAATATGTACTTTCAGGTCCTTTTTTGTTGCTCTGTATTTTATTCCGATGCTTTTGAGGCCTAGTGAAGAGGACAGAACAAAGCAAACACACCCACTAACATGCAAAAGCAAAACTGAAACCTTTGTCTTGTTACAATAGCAACACAGCACCTCCTAAAGGAAGAAATGCATACTCTACTTGCATTGGAGGGTTCAGTTTGTTACCTAGGACTTGCTTGTCCTCACTCACACACCAGTGCACAGAAATTAGAATAATTTTATTATACATTTTTTTTTTTAGAAATGATTTGGAAAATGATTTGAACACCCTGTCTTAAAATATTTTATTCATCATGTTAAAATAAAATATTCCACAATTTTTTTTCTTTCATCTTTTGGGCAAAAAAAAAGCCTTCAAGAAAACGGGGGGGAAAATTTTTTATTTTTCAGTTTTTTTTTTTTTTTTTTTTTTTTTTTCCCTGGGCCTTCACATCTCTACATACATGTAACGGCAGATAATGTGACAGTCGTCAGCATGGATAATAAATTGTTTGGGAAAGCCGGGAGATATTGTTACATGTGTATCAGGTAACGTTCTCTCTATTGGAATGTGCCACTCTCTGTACTTGGACTTGTTCTTTGTGGCTGACCTGGATATCCTGTGTCTTCTCTTCTCCATGTTACCGATGTCTGTCTGTCTGTCCCAGCATCACTTTCACTGCTTTCCTTTGAACAAGCAGATGATTCACTCTCTGAAAATAAACCTGTCATGTATATAAAGTCACCCAAGAAATAAAGATAAGTGAAAGTGTTGACTATAGTGTGTGTGTGTGTGTATATTTGTGTGTGTGTATATATGTATAATATAAATAAATAGAGATTATTTATATATATATATATATATATATATATATCTATATATATATATATATATATATATATATATATATATATATATATCTATATATATATATATATATATATATATCTATATATATATATATATATATCTATATATATATATATACAAACAAATATACACAAAAGTAGTACACGCCTCACATTTTTGTAAATATTTGATTATATCTTTTCATGTGACAACACTGAAGAAATTACACTTTGCTACAATGTAAAGTAGTGAGTGTACAGCTTGTATAACAGTGTAAATTTGCTGTCCCCTCAAAATAACTCAACACACAGCCATTAATATTTACACCACTGTCAACAAAAGTGAGTACACCCCTGAAAATGTCCAAATTGGGCCCAATTAGCCATTTTCCCTCCCCGGTGTCATGTGACTCGTTAGTGTTACAAGGTCTCAGGTGTGAATGGGGAGCAGGTGTGTTAAAACTTGTTAACTCTCTGACTCATACTGGTCACTGGATGTTCAACATGGCACCTCATAGCAAAGAACTCTCTGAGCATCTGAAAAAAAAAATTGTTGCTCTACATAGATGGCCTAGACTATAAGAAGATTGCCAAGACCCTGAAACTGAGCTGCGGTACGGTGGCCAGGATCATACAGCGGTTTAACAGGACAGGTTCCACTCAGAACAGACCCTGCCATGGTCAACCAAAGCGATTGAGTGCACGTGCTCAGTGTCATATCCAGAGGTTGTCTTTGGGAAATAGACATATGAGTGCTGCCAGCATTGCTGCAGATGTTGAAGGGGTGGGGGGTTCAGCCTGATAGTACTCGGACCATATGCCGCATCAAATTGGTCTGCATTGCTGTTGTTTCAGAAGGAAGCCTCTTCTAAAGATGATGCACAAGAAAGCCTACAAACAGTTTGCTGAAGACAAGCAGACTAAGGACATGGATTACTGAAACGAAGTCCTGTGGTCTGATAAGACCAAGATATGAACTTATTTGGTTCAGATGGTGTCAAGCGTGTGTGGCGAGAAATAGGTGATGAGTACAAAGACAAGTGCGTCTTGCGGACAGTCAAGCACGGTGGTGGGAGTGTCATGGTCTGGGGCTGCATGAGTGCTGCCGGCACTGGGGAGCTACAGTTCATTGAGGGAACCATGAATGCCGACATGTACTGTGACATACTGAAGCAGAGCACGATCCCCTCCCTTCAGAGAGCGGGCTGCATTTTTCCATCATAACGACCCCAAATGCCTCCAAGATGACCACTTCCTTGCTAAAGGTCTGCAAAATCTGCCAGCTCCATGATGTCATCATGGAGGAGTGGAAGAGGATTCCAGTGGCAACCTGTGAAGCTCTGGTGAACTCCATGCCCAAGAGGGTTAAGGCAGTGCTGGAAAATAATGGTGGCCACACAAGATTGACACTTTGGGCCCAATTTGGACATTTTCCCTTAGGGGTGAACTCACTTTTGTTGCCAGTTGTTTAGACATTAATGGCTGTGTTGAGTTATTTTCTGGGGACAGCAAATTTACACCATTATACAAGCTGTACACTCACTACATTACATTGTAGCAAAGTGTCATTTCTTCAGTGTTTTCACATGAAAAGATAAAATATTTAGAAAAATGAAGGGGTGTACTCACTTTTGTGAGATACTGTATATTGCTTTGCGTTTTTTTTTTTTTTTTTGCCATTTTTATTTTTTTGTATGTATTTATGTATTTGCTATCTCTTCAAATGTTTTATTTGTACTTTTTCTGTAACTATTCTGCATCCATTTAAATGTAAAATGGTGCTAATAGACTGTACTGTGCATTTTAAAGGACTAGTTCACTCAAAAATGATATCCGCTGGCGCGTTAAAAGCATATTCTACTTTTTGCAAAAATTTTAATAAACGCACATATAAATGTGTTTTTTTTTTTTTTTTTTTTTTTAAATGAGGGCTAACTCATGGTGTGTGCAGTGACACACTGTAAAATGTCTGTCCCCACAAGGACACACATTGCATAAGCATCACATGTTGAAATGTTTTTTCTCGTGCTTTTTTTGCTTTCCTTCCTTTCTTTCCTTCCGTCTTTCCATCCTTCTGCATTAAAGTGGAAATAAACTCTGCAATAATTGGCTTTGATTTAAGGGGCTGATGCCTGGCAGCATCTTTTCTTGCCATCTTCTGGATGGTAGGGTTAGACCATTTTGATTGCCTGGTGTGGAATGATGTCATTCACAAGTGTAGCAGTACCCCGTAGGGGCTACTGAAAGTTGTGGTCCACTTGTCACCCTTGCCCAGCCTGGCATTCACTTGCCAATCGCCTTGAGTCGATGAACCATCCATTTTGTTTTTGTGGTGTGTGTTTTTTTTTTTTTTTTGTTTTTTTTGAACTTGGATGGGAATTTATGGGATGCCCAGTAGAATTTTAAAATGGCCAATTTAGGACAGAACTATGTACTCTTTGTACATGGCCCTCCAGTACTCCTGATAGCACATGTCACTCATCAGCCCTCCTGGTTTCACCCATCGGTGGTTCCCTCCTGAAGACTTGCCCGGCAGCACTAGCTCCCACTGTCGTCTGACTCCTCTGTGCTTCCTGCCCAGATCCTTCATGCTTTCTTGAAGGGATCCTTCCTGCACCTGAGTCCCAGGCCCAAGGGGCGCCCTACAAATTCCCCCACAGACTAGCACTCTATCCTCCATTTTTTTCCACCTAACAACTCCTCCCCAGCTGGGCTTACTCTAGGTATTTAAGGGGACCTGCCCCCTGCTAATCCGAATTGGGGATTGGTCAGGGCTCCTTAGAACACCCCAGGCAGCTCCACCTCTTCCCTCTCCTCTTTTAGAATTCTCTAGAAGCCAGTGGAAGGTAAAAGACAAGTGACGCTATCTGTGAGTCGCCAGCCTACTCTGAGCCACTCCCAGCCCACACAGATCAAACAGGCCTAGCTTCTAGCTAGGCCTGCCTCAAATTACCTGCACTCACCAAAAATCTTACCTCTAGCACCGACCTAAGTAGAGGGTGCTACATTACCATGCAAAGTCATCCCAGAACACAGGCACGTGCTTGAATGTAAACTGAGCTGTCAATACGCAACTCTACTGAAGACTTTGAGCAGGGAGGCAGGTTTATTCAATTGCAGGAGAGATTGCATGTCTATTCTGCAATAAAGAGCTCCTTTGCCTATAGTTTAACATTAGACTTTAGTAATGCTTTCATGAAAACTATTGCTATTTTTTCCAACCTCAAAATATGGAATTTTTTTTTTTTTTAAATCCAAGGTTTTTATTTAGGAAATACCAAGTACAAAAATGGTAAGAAACAAGTATAGACGACTTTTCCATTCCAGTATACCATTGAGCACATCCGTAAACAACTCTCAATTCAAGCAAATCTGGTATTATTCGCAGGTTGCATTTTTGTCCTACAAGGTCAAACATGTCCCCTCCCCATAAACCTTCCCCATCTGAACACTGAAACAAATGACATTTTTAACCCTACTTCTGATTAAAAGCATTACAAATTTTGAGGCTTTTTTTTTTTTTTTTTTTAAAGTGAGATATTCATACTGTTGCCTTGTGGCATGTAAAGCAGACAAATATCGTCTGTACGCAGGTGAGTATTTTAGGTCAAAATCCCCAATTGAAGAGCGTCACATTTGCAGCAAATGTAGTCTTGCGTAACACAGGTGGGTTCCATGGTTCCCCAGTGAAACGGATCACAAAACACTGTTAAAAAAAATGTATTGAAGCAAAGACAAATCTAACCTTGGCTTTATTGTAAATACCGGATTTCCTGTGGAAGGATGGGAACGTCAGGTTTTCAGCAAGCAATAGTGAAATTTTGATCATGGGGGGGGGGGGGGGGGGGAGTTGGCTTGTTTAATTTATTTGGCGAAATGTGTTCAGTCATTTGGTACTTCAATAATTTGCTGTCATTAGAGGGATCACCAGAAAGAAGTTCTAATTCCCCTATATAGAGCTTTAGTTATCACTATATGGGTCAACAACAGAGGGAAGGATGTGCTGATTTTCCTGTATAGGTCTCCAGTTATCATGAGGGATCCCCAACAGAAGGGAGGAGGTCCTAATTTCCCTATATAGAGCTTTAATAGGGATCACGAGCTGGAGGAAGGAGGACTTTATTCCCCCATATAGATCTTTAGTTATCAATAGATCTTTATTTTTCACTGTAGGGATCACCAGCAGGAGAAAGGAGGTCCTGGTTCCTCTATATAGATCTATAGTTACCACTAGAGGAATCCCCAACTGGAGGAAGGAGGTGCCCATTCCCCTATATAGATATTAAGTTATCAATGGTGGGATCACCAAAAGGGGGGCCTAAATCACTTCAATATAGTTTGCAAGAACAGTCTAGAGAAAGGGGGGAGCTGGAACATGATTGAAACGTCTAAACGCATGAAGGGTGTTCAATGATGTTTAGGAGGACAGTATTTTCAATATTAAGCAAAGATCAAGAACACATCTCAAACTAGCTGGATGAAAGAAGTTACCTTAGAGCAGTGATGGCAATCCTTTTCGAGCCTGAGTGCCCAAACTGCAACACACAACCATCTTATTTCTGCAACACTGCAATTGAACCTGAATACTGAGGTTTTCGTTTAGAAAAAAAACTCATACAGTTGTCCGAACGCGTTAACATCTTTTGTCTTAAAAGAAAAACACAATAACAGAGCAGGTGGCAGAGCAATGTGATAAACAATGGGAACATGAAGAAAACTTGCATTGATCTAGAAAAGCACAAAAACTCCAGGTCAGGCTGGCTGAAAAACCCTGGATCTCCTATGGGATAAACTAAGGACTCCAATGGACCCTGGGAGATGGCGCCAGCTGGAAGGTTCCAGAGTCTCTGGGTCTCCTCGAAGGTGATTGGAGAGCCTGAGGGTAACCGAAGGGATGGACTAAGCCGATGCATGCCGGAAGCTGCCTGTGTGTGTAGGAGGATTCAGGAAAGAGGGCTGGAACTGTCCTTGGATCATGACATCACTGGATGAGCCGCGACGCGTTTCCGATCATGCTCACTGGCGATGGCCGGCCAGTGTGCTCTCCTATGTCAAGCTCTTCCGAGTATAGTTTGCGTGCCCACGGAGGGGGCTCTGCATGCCAGCGGTTCACCATCGCTGCTTTAGAGTGTTTTTTTTTTTTTTTACTGGAGAAGTAGTTGATGCTTGAAACAGACTTCTAACAGAGGTAGGGAGTCAGTCAACAGTACGTGAATGTAAACGTTTGGGGCAATCCTAGATCTCAAACAAAAAGGAAAAAATAAAGACTTTGATGGACAATTTGCCTTTTTCCTACCATCACTTTTTTCTATGGTTCTATGCTTCTACATCATAAATATGCTACTATATAAATGTGCCGATGACTGAATATCAAGAACGCCTTTCCCTTACACTGATTTTTATTTTTTTCTCTACAATAGCTTTAGACATGCTTATGCAGCCTGTTTTTATTTAATTATATATTTTTTTTTTTTTCCCTCACTGCTCCTAAATTTCTGGCAGGTCGTCTCCTCTGCCCAAAGTTGCGCTGTTCTCCTGACTCAGCGCATTCTGCTAATTATTTATTGGCTGGCTGGGGCTTTGCTGTAGTCTGTGGATCTGCAGTGTTCACAGTTTGAAGTGAGGTGATTGTTCAAATGGCTTTTAATTAAAAATAAACTTTCCCTTCGATAACAGACAAAAAGAAGCTTTTTAAAGCATCTTTGGCTAAAGAGACCGCACACTGTCCCAGTCTGTCTTGTTGTTAACCGAGTAATTCGTTTAAAGGTCATTAGACTCGAGATAGTGTAGCGGAAATTGGGCACTTTTCTTTTTTTTTTTTTTTAAAGCCGTAATAGACTTGGTTATGCAGATTAGCTGCAGTCTGTAGCCTGTTTTTAAAGGGAAAACATTGTTTATTTTCAGTAAAAGATTGAAAACAATAGGTGGTAAGTGGTCTTTAATGCCAGAAGGCACATGCAGGTCCATGTGACATTTACCTAGGTAGACCTAGCCAGGGCTTTTTCTTAATCAATAGAAAAAAATAAATATTTGATCAAGCGTTGACCTTTCAGTAACTTTGTAGCTCTACTGCATACATTTTTGATGTGACAATGTACAGCAGTAATATATAATCTTTTTTTGTTAAAAAAAAAAAAAAAACTCCACCAGGATTTACATAATTGTCATGTGACATCTCAGTTCAGGAAGTAGTTGGTGATGCCAGATGATGCTTGAAGAAAGATGGCACCCTCCTTCTGGAGAGAAGAATGTTGGGTGTGGGGGGCACTATGATCTGTGTAAGAGGTGTAGCACTGCCCCCCGAAGGAGCGACTGAATTTGTTGGGCTTACCGTTGCCTTCTTCACCTCGTATGCATCTAGGGGTTTCCCGAGGTAGTTGGCCCAAAAACTGCGGAGACTGACACCAGATCCATTTAAAGGGATTTTTATTTGCGAAAAATAGTTAAGTCTTTCAGCATAGGATTAGAGGGTTTAGGTGAAAAGTCCAGGTACGCTTATTATCAAACGCAGTATGAAACAAAATCTCTCACTTCAGTAAATCCAGAGAATGACCATTCACAACTGGATCCTCACCCTAATTGGATAGTCCTTCTCTCACCAGGCCTAGCAGCCAACAGGGTGTTTGAGTCAAGAACAAGTCTCTGCCACCGACTTTGCTATAGAACACGTGAGGGAAACTTGAAAGCTTGTAGAACACTCGTGTGGTACCAGTATCTCACAGCCGGTCCAGCGATACCACACGAGATTGGATTCGCTTAGGTCCTTCAGCTTCTCCAGGCTCTTGTTGAGAAGCCAAACTTTGCGTGGCCTTCTCACGAAGAGTCCTCCCCTGGATACCTTCACAGTTGCTGGGCCTCTCCACTAACCGAGACGGCACCGGACTACCTTCGAATCCCTCCTTCAGTTTCCTTGCCTCGGGCTAGCCAGCCCCGAGACGTAAAGTCAGGTGGATCCGCACCCCAGGCCATGGAAGTCCTGGGGGCTGGTCAGGAGGACCTGGACCATGCAGTCAGAACATCTGGACTGGAACCCCAAAACACGTGACATCCGCACCTTAAGTTCCTTCTCCCAGCAGACGCAGCAAGAGCGACACTCCCACTGGGCTGGTTTCCGAGAGAGAGTAACCTTAATGCACCCAACTAGACTGGTTCAATACGTGCCAAAGGTGACAGTGCCACCCATTGCCAGGCAGAACACCCTGCAGTCCTGCCAGACTGATGAGGTCAAAATTCAGAACAATTAAACCCAAACCAAACTGCGGTTTAAAGGTGAAATTAAAATTGAAAAAACACATAGCATGTGCTCTTCAGGAGCCGGCGCTACAGAGGTAAAATGTTACACATTACTAAGCATGCATCTAACACAATGTATGATAGGTCCACTTTAACAGTTGGCGTTAAAACCTCCCAATGGTTAAAAAACTGTTTTTAATGTAGACCTCAGTTTACTGTCAGCAGATAACTGTGCAGATTGGCGTACCGTGACATCTGTGAGCTCTCGATGGAGGGGCTAGGCTCAGGATCCCGCTATTCAACCCACTAATTACAAGAAATGTGCTGCTGAGCCGGAAAGATCACTGTAATTCTGAGGATTTTTCTTCTGTTTTTGGTGCTGTTGCATTCATTTTCTTTGATTAGAAAGTCATTGTGCTGTGCAGCATCTGTTCCTGCCTTACTAAAGTCATTTTTTCCCTGGATTATAAACTACTTCTCTTGTTGCCTTTATAGTGAGACTGTAATTTATATTGAATAGGTCTATATTATATGGTATTATTTTGGAGCAGGGGATGTGCTCACTGCAAGGTTTCTTTTCCTTCAGCCAAGCATTTTCCTTTAAAGTCTCATGTTGAGAAAGATGCGTTTTAATAGACATAGCTAGCCCTGGTAACGATGCCCTCATTAAGTTTGGTATGTCTATGTACCTCTGAGAAAATTGGGTGAAGAAGACAATAGGATTGCCTTACCAATACTTGTAGAGTCCAAAGATTATAGTATTAGTATAGCGCAACCCCCTAACCGGGCTGGCTGTATTATCCCAGGTTCTATTCCCTTTTTTGGATGTACTGCAAATAACCAGGCAGAAAGTGTGTCTTTGAGATTTATTGCTCAGGAAAACTTGGATAGGTTGAGCCTTGGGAATTGTCATGTTCCTGGTAGGAGACTGAATTGATGAGGTTGGCCTCTCTTGTATCTCCAGCCTAGGCCCCACTGAAGGTGGAACAGATGGTGCCAAGGGACAGGAGTCACACGATTGCTGGCAGATGTAGATAGCAGAACTTGCAGCAGGAGATGCAGGCTTGAGAAGTTGGGCAAGACATCAGGCTAGGAGCAGATGTGATGCTGGATCAGCCGAGGTTAAAGGGGCACGCTGCATGTACTGCAGGTTTTGGAAGCATGGCTTGTCGACGCTCTCAGCAGGCTTAAGGCAGGGACGCACTGCGATGACTGAAGCAGTTATGAAGGACAGCCAAAGCAGGCACTCAAAAGTGGTATGAAGCCAAGTCGGAAGCAGGAGCAAGGTCAGAGGTAGCTGGGGTTAGTAGCAGGGGGACAATGAGGTACAGGAGCGTAGGTGAAAGCGTGGACAGGAATGAAGCCAAAGTCAGGAACAGGTGGGCAGAGGTACAAGCGGAATCTAGGATCAAGTCAGTAACAAGTCATCGACAGAAGTCAGGCTATGCTTAGGAAAGCTGAAGCGTAAGATCATTCCTTAAATAGCCTGTCTGGTACCAGAAACTGTGCGCATGCTCCATGCGAATTTCTATTAGCATTGCGCCTATGCTCATTTCTATGAGCAATGCTATGCGCATCTATATGCGCCAGTTGCCGTACTGGAATTCCTTCACAGGGATACTCCAGGATTAAAGCAACTTTAACAAAGTGCTCTTTGAATTAGCAATTTATCCTCTCCAGGTAGGCCTCTGGTGTAGAAAAAAATGCCTAGATACTATTACAGTACACAACCCATACATCAATGGAATGTAATCCTGAATGATCACGACGATGTCCTTGTTGAGGTAACAAATATTCTATCGGGCTTGGTGTGAGTTGATCATAGTGTGTAGTAGCTCGGCTCTACATGTTAAGCTTGTATACACGATTCTTCAGGAGCTTGGGCATACATTATTGCAACCATCACACAGGAGTTGGCAACTGGGTAGGTAAGTATCCAGGATTATGCCGGATATAGCAGAAAAGTGTCATCAAGTAAGTGACTGGTCCACAATATTAATCCCCAATTAAGCAGTAGTTGTAAAAGTAACACAATATGACGAAGTGGATAGAAGGGAGGCATATCACAAGCCTATAGATCCTATATGGTAATCAAAGCTTCAGAGGGTCTCTAGACAGATGTGTTTCTCCGGAACGACAGCAAAAAGGTAGCATTTAACCTGATTAACATCCGCTGCTCCAGAGATCATTGACATGATAGTAAGCCATCACCATAGTACTGCGGAGAGCCTCCGGGTAGTCTTCTAATTGTTACATACGCTGAGCTCTGTGGACAATGTGTTGAGTTACCGAACAGGACTTTGGGCTTTGAATATTCTCCACTGTCTCTTTAGAGCGCGGCCAGAGAAACTGATGTCACCCGCTATCTAAGCTGGCTGTGGTAGTATCAGGCAGTGTGTCATTGGGACACCTTTCCAGCTATATATTCTAAAGTTGCTGCCATCCAGTAAAAGTTTCTTATAGGGCCCTACTGGACTTCCATTATTCATATATGATCTTTGACTGAATGCTGCACATTGGGATGGATGGCTGTACTATCCCCAGCACCTCGTGTCGGCTCCCTCTAGTTATCGATCCAACCCCTGCCCAGGGAAAACTGCACATAGTGTCTAATATACTGGCTTTAGATTATCCCCATCTTGAGCTATACACTGATTCCAGGAGACTGCTCTGTCCACTACAGCGCTTTCACTTGTATACAGTCCGAATGTGGGCATTTATGCCCCTGAGCCCCAGCTCTGTTTTATAGCCTTGAGAGCCACTAAGCAGGTTTGCCAAGAGTCGTGGTCTGTAGTGCGAGTCCTTGACACTGGCGACTTTTGTGGCAAAGTTGTCATATTGTTTTAACTTGGGGGTGTCTGGGGGGCATTGTCCATTTGGATATACTTTATGCCGAATTTTGCTTCATTTTCCAATAGTTTTTCTATATTTGTACACCGTGGTTGGTCCTCCTTATAAAATCGATTGGGGTGGCCCAGCTGGTTCCCCTCTGTGCTGTTGTTTGCTGATATTGACCAGTTGTGGATGTACCCCGTCTGATGGACGAATCTGTAACTATATTGTCAATTTTTCATTCCCGGGCTGTGGGTTTAGGCCCCCTTTTTTTTGTTTTTCTCTATACTGCAAGCCATTACTAAAGCCCTAATCCAGGCCCATAGACTTATCCCTATTCATTGGAAATCTCAGGAACCCAGAGTGAAAAGCATAAGTAGTATGCTCAGATTGAAACTCTTCATTTACTGGCACAGGGGCTGCCCAGGTAAATTTGAAAAGATTTGGGGCTTTTGGTTGAACACCCTGGGCCTTAGTCCTACTGACCTTATCATAGATGGGATTTTATTGAGGATGTATGCAGTGATATCCCTTTTACTCTTGAATTGTCCTCTTATTGTCACGATGCTTATGGTGACTTTGTGTCATGTGTACTAATTGTCCTGAATTAGTGTCACTGTTATTGCTTCCGTGAACTTATTTTCTCAATAAAACCCATTTGGTTGGCGAAAAGTGTTAAAGCAGCCTCAGTCTCTAGGGTATCTGAACTTCTGGCCTCTACTCAGTGTTCCTGTATACATGGATGTCTTTTTCCAGTATTGGACAGAACCTACTCCATGATTTTTCAGGCCAGATCCTCAGCAGTCTCTCAACTGTTCTCCACGCTTTAGGCCTCCAGCTCTTATTGAGCCAGGGCCTCCAACAACCTCCTGCAGGCCTCAACAGATAGCCCAGGAGGGCTGATGGCTCCTCCCAGACTGGGTCTCTCTCCACCAGGGAAAAGGAACCTGCTACTCTTGGCTGTAGACTATGCACGCCTCAGCACCCTGCTGGTCACTCTCAACCAGGGATTGGCTGAGGCTGCATGAATTTTTAGCCCAGGGTCTGCCCAAAACTGTACTCTAGTTTAGTTTAGTTTTGCATGCTGGTAATGGCACCTTAAATATAGCATTGCAAAACTGGTGCACATGACCTCTGTACGTAACCCGTTTCTGAACTTTGCATTCTGTGATAGTCGCAGCTTATGCTATATAAATTGGCATAAGCTGCATATCCAATCATTGGTCACATTGGATTTACAAGGAACACAGTCTCATCTCAATCCTGTAAGCATCCATTAGTGTGGGCATCTGAAGCCTGGTTGGACTTTCTTCTGGGATATGGTGCAGCTGGCTACCCAGCAAGCACCTCCTGATCTCACTCCTGCATAGTGTGGGGAAAGCAAGCATTTTCTGCTGCCAGAAAAAAGGCTTCTAGGGAACATTTAAGCCGCGTACACACGAGCGGACTTTTCAACATCCAAAGTCCGTCAGACCGAGTCCGTCAGACTATTCGATCGTGTGTGGGCTGCAACGGACTTTTGATTCACCAAAGTCTGACGGACTTTAGAATATGGAACATGCTTCAAATTTTCCCGACGGAACTCCGCCGGACCCGGTCCCCTTAGAAAAATCCGCTCGTGTGTATGCTACTCCGACGGACTAAAACCGACGCTAGGGCAGCTATTGGCTACTGGCTATGAACTTCCTTATTCAAATCCAGTCGTACGTCATCACGTTCGACTCCGTCGGAGTTTGGTGTGATGGTGTGTGTCCAAGTCCGTTCGGTCGAAAAGTCCGCCAGAACTCCGCCAGAACTCCGGCGGAACTCCTTTGGAAGTCTGTCGGACATAAGTCCTCTCGTGTGTACGGGGCTTTAGTGTGCCCGTAGCTGAAGGCTGGCCATACATGGTCAAATTTTCGAAAGAATTTTCTTTTGAAAATCAGAAATTTTGTGAGTTTTGTGATCCGATGGTGCCACCATTGATTTCACAATTCAACCAACCAAGCCTTCCGTTTTGCCTCCTGTTGCTACAGAAAAGAATTTTCATGGCCGGGAATCCTATTTTCTTTCCCGTAATTTTCTTGTACTCATGCGCATTTCTTTTTCGATTTACACTTCTCACCCAATTTTCCCATCATTGATTAGAAAATAGTTTTTCAAAAATTTTTCAACATGCCCGATCACTCAAATTCATAGGCCACACGAAAATCAGCTCTTGCTGCTGCCACCCACTAATTGTGCAGATTTCTAATGAAAATTTTTAGATGAGATTTTTGAAATTCAACCCATGTATGACCAGCCTTCATGTTGCGGTAGAGAAAAATCAGGTCTTCTCCCCCACCAGACAGGGCTAGGGCTGTGCTACAGTGAGCAAAAAAGTATTTGATCCCCTGCTGATCTTGTATGTTTGCCCACTGACAAATGATCAGTCTATAATTTTAATGGTAGGTTTATTTTAACAGCGAGAGACAGAACAAAAAATATCCAGAAAAAGGCATTTTAAAGTTATAAATTGATTTGCATTTTAATGAGTGACATAAGTATTTGATCCCTTAACAATCGGCAAGATTTCTGGCTCCCAGGTGTCGTCTACACAGGTAACAAGCTAAGTTTAGGAGCACTCTTAAAGGGAGTGCTCCTAATTTCAGCTTGTTACCTATATAAGACACCTGTCCACAGAGGCAATCAGATTGCAAGCTCTCCACCATGGCCAAAACTAAAGAGCTGTCCAAGGATGTCAGGGAGAAGATTGTAGACCTACACAAGGCTGGCATGGGCTACAAGACCATCGCCAAGCAGCTTGGTGAGTGGGCGACAACAGTTGGTGCGATTATAAGCAAATGGAAGAGAAACAATATAACTGTAAATCTCCCTCAGTCTGGGGCTCCATGCAAGATCTCACCTTGTGGAGTTTCAAGAAGTTGACAAAACTGTGTGAATCTGAGGTCTGGATGGACAAATTCTAATTCTTTCGCAGGTAAGATGACTCCCATATATTCTCAGCCCTTTGGCTAAGATCAAGTGTAGTATCTGTTCTTGTCAGTCACCAGTGGAGGCGCTGTGCTACTTTCCCTAGCCTATGACTGTGGGTTAGGCATGACGGTGGCTATGCAAATCCACTGTAATGATAAACTGGATGGTCAGTATCGTGGAGAGCCGAAACGGACCGCTCGACGAACTGCGGGCAGTTAATAGGTCTCCTTTAGAGAAAGCCGCAAGGGTTACCTCCTGAAAGGGATGGAGATGCACAGGTCTGGCCGAACGTTGAGTCCTGAAAGAAGCCCGTAGTGTATGTGCCCCTTGAGTGGTAGTCCGGGGAGTTCCAATTACTCACTGTGAGTAGGGGCACTTTGAGTTTTACTGGCACCTTGACCACTACACCATCACACTTTTTTCCGCACCTGCTTCTTGGGCCGGGCCTTTTGGTCAGGACCAGAGGAATTTTTATTTCTGGCCTTAGGGTGGGCCATTCCCCTTTCCCCACCTTTTTATGTTTGTCACTTTTTGTCTTTGATTGTTGGGTATTGTACACATTTCATATTTGAGGAGTAGGGTGTAGGTCCTCGGCCTGCCCTGAAAGACTTTGGAGGGGGGTGGATATGGCCGCCTGGATTTGCCCTCTCTCATGGAGTCTCCCTTTGGGGGAGCCCCACCTAGTACTTGGGTTGGTCTGTTTCAGCAGACCTCCCAGAGAACAAGGTTCGTCTGGTTTCAGCCAGATGGACCATGAGAAGTACCCCAGTGCCCGTCTGGATCCTAACACCCTGGAGGATCAAGGCAAGGGTCCCTTCTCTTCAAGGAGGACCATGTGTACACCCTGTGCACGTTTTATGTCTCTCTTTTTTTTTTTTTTTTTTGCATTGGGTGCAGTCTGTGTGTTCACACACCATGGGCTTTTATATATAAAAAAAAAAAATTATTTGTCTAAAATTGTGCTTAATATTGTCGTCCTGAGCTCTCTACCTTCATAGTCTGTAGCAGGAGCAGTCTTTAGAAAATTGAATTTCCTACAGGTGACCTCTAGATAAAAGCATATAAGTCATAGCTGATTTCCTATCTGCTGATTTCCTATCTCCCAAGAGCTAAACACTGTTCTTTTCTAGTGGCTGACCTCGTCCACATCTGCTGCAAGCCCAGTCCAAAGTAGGTGGAAGATTTTATCAGTATCTCCTATTCTGTATATCTCATGCAAAATTGTCTACAGGGTCTGGTAAACCTCACACTCCCTTACACATGGTTCTTGGGTATCTGTAAGATCAGACTCTGGTTAAAATATTTATAAAGTGCATTCTTTTCTAAGAGTTCATTAAACATTTCGGTACATTGCTATGTCCAATGTATTATACACACTTGACACTCCAACACATTTGCTGCTGTGGTTTTGTAAATGTTTTCTACCCTGGTGGAAGAGCCAATGCTCCTATCACTTTTTTTATGCTTATAAAACGGCAGACATCAGTGAAGGCTTTTTTTTATTTTTTGTCTATGGTAAATACACCAGGTTCTTGCATGTTCAAGTGAGAACCCAAAAATAATTTCTCACCAGCATGTGTTGCTGTGGCTGGAGCTTGCACAAGCCTGCAAACTGTCTCCCCGCCCCATGGGAGGGCACTAGACCAAGCACCACAGGGCTGTCACATGCACCTCCATACCCAGAAGTACTCCAAAAATCTTCCTCCCATCTCCCGATCTGTACACTTTTAAGCACCATACACAGCCTCGTTTGAGTAGCAGCATAATGCGGTCAATGGCTAGCAGTATGGAAAAGAAGAAAGGTAAAGGCTGTCTTTGCAGGGACAACTCAATCCATACACCAGGTCCACTCACAGGTGCCAAGGCTCAATGTATCCCAACACACTCCAATGCAACAGTAGTAAGAAGAGCCGGCAACACTGTAATCCTTGGTGTCATTTATTGGTACATCAGAGTGACAATAAAACAATAAATCTGACACGTTTCGGCAATAGCCTTAAGGCTATTGCCGAAACGAGTCAGTTTATTGTCACTCTGATGTACCAATAAACGACACTTCAAGGATTACATTGTTGCTGGTGTTCTGGCATATTCAGTCCGGCCATCGGATACTGTCCACCCCGTACTGCGCAGTACGGAGCAGAAGGATCTTCGGAAAATCTCCGAAGATGAACGGCGCTTGCGCCGTGAGTGGAGGTGCTAGCCCCACCATCCAAGTGGACATAGGGCTGCCGATATTAGGGAGCCCCTCGCGGGCTCGCTACGCTTCGGGCATGGCCTCGCTGCGCTCAGTTCTTTTATATTCTAACTCTATGTCCACTCGGATGGGGGGGCTAGAACCTGGACTCACGGCGCAGGTGCCGTTCATCTTCGGCTATTTTCGGAATCTGTGTGTGCTGTGTACTGCGCAGTACACAGCGGACACTAGCCGATGGGGGAACACAATATGATAGGACATCGCCTCTTCTTACTACAATGGCTAGCAGTCATTGGTCAACACTGTCATGGGATAGCATTAGACCAATCCCCAGGCACCAGGGCTGTTACATACACCGTCATACCCAGAAGTATTAGGTTTTTTTCTTCACTCCTGCCAGCTAAATGGAGCAGTGGGAGAGAGAAGGAAATTTATGGTTTATTGGGCTGATGGAACTGCTAATGGTCTCCAAAAAATACTGAAAACTATGCTAAACTGAAGGACATTCTGTGCTCTACAAACTATTATTACCTTGTCTCTTCCCATAGTTATCTAGTTTATAAAACCCTACTAGGCACACTGATATAAAGTTACTTATGAAAACACACACCTTGCTGCTAGTAAAACACTTCTTATTTATTTTCCAAGAAATTAGGAAAGCTAACATAAAGTATTAAAAGGACATTACAATATCACAAAGCTTACAATCAGAACATATAATACAAGAATATGAAAGATACTTATCATACGGTCCTCCATGAGGCTTTGCTGCATCGGCTAGGCTCAGACCAGGAGAGGGCCTTCACCATGAGGTTTAGGCCGGAGCCATCACCCAGAGTAGGCCGAATCACCACATGGCAGGCTCTTGCAGCAAGCAGAGAGACAGCTCTCTTTGATGAATTCCTTTTTGATAAACACACACCATCCAAACCGCATCCTACTGCCAGTCCCATTTGCTTTGGACCAATCAGTGTTCACATGACAGCCCTCCTTATATTACTGACTGTCCTGCCATACTTGGCTTCTGTGGACAGTATTGCAGTCGATGTGCCCTGGGCCTTCTTAGTCATCAATCTCTTTGAAGCTTCGTGCACACCAGGTGGGCTGAAGATATCTCCTTTGCTATGCAGATTCTGTTTGGTGCCACATTCCTCTATACCTTTTAAACATGTGGGACTGCAAATATCAATATGGCTGAGTTCGGTTGTACAAACAAATGTGAAGAACTTTAGATATATAACATTACTTCTTGTTCAATTCCAACATAAACCAAAAGAAAAAAAATTAACCTGTTAAAAGGTAACTACACTTTTACTCTAAAATTGTAAACAAGGCAGATTGCTATTCTGCCAGAGGGGAAAATGGAGAACTTGTGTTTCTGCTAAGCCAAAACACAGATCTCTACTTTCCTCCAGTCACAGTATTCCCCACACCATTAGAAAGCACTCCCTCGGAGCACACTTAGCCCGTTGATCGCCCCGTGTATTAACCCTTTTCCCTTCAAGTGTCATTTATACAGTGACGGTGCATTGTTTTCTGTTTGTTGTTTTTTGTTAATGTTTTAAAAAGAGTAAAAATAACCAGGGCACTGTGCAGGGCAGCAAACGATCCTCGCAAGCTCTGTATAGACAATGGTACACAAGTGGGGGAAACACAACATCTGAAAATCTTTGCAATTAGGTGGGTATTTGCTAAGCTCACAAGTGAGCATTTGACCACCAGTGCAATTTTTTTTTAGCACCGATCACTGTGTATCGGTGCCCAATTTGTCCATAGCAATGTCAGTCCTGCTGAAAATCGCTGATCACCGCCGTTAAAAAAAAAAAAAAAAATGTAGTAATAAATATCACAGTTTGTAGACGCTTTGTGCAAACCAATCAATATACGCTTATTGGGATTTTTTTTTTTTTTACCAAAAATATGTAGAAGAATACATATTGGCCTAAATTCATAAAGAAATTGTTTTTTTATTGGATGTGCTTTATAGCAGTAAAAAAAAAATATATATATATATATATATATATATATATATATATATATATACTTTTTTTTTTTTTTTCAATATTGTCAATCTTTTTATAGGGGAAAAAAACCAGAGGTGATCAAATACCACCAAAAGAGCTTTATTTCTGGGGAAAAAAAGTGATCTACTGAATGTATTATTGTATTTCAGGTACATTGTGTCTAATTCATGGAAGAGCAGATTTATGTCTCCCTAGGGGAAAGTGGAACTGCAGGCAGTGGAGTAGCTCAGTTATTTATCAATGTGTCTTGTTTTCTGCTTCACGTTTCCCACTATCCTTCACGTCTGCTAGGAGAATAATGATGCTAAAGTGAACGAATCGCTTGTCAAGACAGTATAGCCCATAACAGGGGAGAGCGATTCATGGACTGTAGCTGGAGACTTGGTTACTGGAAATTCCATGAACTGACAAAGTGACTAGAGCAGCACAAAGTATTGCCCACGTCAGCTTTTTTGTATGCATGTGGACCGGGCTGATTTTATAAAGATGTGTATGTATGTGTATATAGATATTCTACACAGTCCCTTGAAATTTTCCACATTTTGTCATGAAATAACCAAAAAACATAAATATTTTTTTGGGGGATTTTATGTGATAGACCAACACAAAGTGGCACATAATTGTGAAGTGAAAGGAAAATGATAAATGGTTTTCAATTTTTTTTTTTTTTTTTTACAAATATCTGAAAAGTGTGGCATGCATTTGTATTCGGCCCCCTTTACTCTGATACCCCTAACTAAAATCTAGTGGAACCAATTGGAGAAGTGAATATTCCCGTGCTAATATGGAGAATTGAATAGTATAGAAATTCCTATGGTGCAGCAAAAACACTGAGGGTCAAACACTACCCACAGTAAAGTATATACAAAAAAATCAATAATGGTGGTGCGCTCCACAAATAAAGTGCTAAAATACAGTGACAATATCAATACAAGTAATGCACATACTGATATATGTAAATGCATTTGATTTATATATATCAGTATGTGCATTACTTGAATTGATATTGTCACTGTATTTTAGCACTTTCTTTTTTTGGAGCGCACCACCATCTATTTTTATAGTGGAACCAATTGCCGTCAGAAATCACCTAATTAGTAAATGGAGTCCACCTGTGTGTAATGTAATCTCGGTATAAGTACAGCTGTTCTGTGAAGCCCTCAGAGGAGAACCTCAGTGAACAAACAGTATTATGAAGGCCAAGGAACCCACCAGACAGGTCAGGGATAACGTTGTGGAGAAGTTTTAAAGCGGGGTTAGGTTATAAAAAAAAAAAAAAAAAAAAAAAATCCCAAGCTTTGAACATCTCACAGAGCAATGTTCAATCCATCATCCATATGAATGAAAAGGAGTATGCCACAACTGCAAACCTACCAAGACATGGCCGTCCACCTAAACTGACAGGCCGGGCAAGGAGAGCATTCATCAGAGAAGCAGCCAAGAGGCCCATGGTAACTCTGGAGGAGCTACAGAGATCCACAGCTCAGGTGGGAGAATCTGTCCACAGGATGACTATTAGTCGTGCTCTCCACAAATCTTACCTTTATGGAAGAGTAGCAAGAAGAATTGAAAGAAAGCCATAAGTCACGTTTGCAAGAAGCCATGTGGGAAACACAGCAAACGTGGAAGAAGGTGCTCTGTTCAGATGAGACCAAAATTGAACTTTTTGGCTTAAAAGAAAATGTATGTATGGTGGAAAACTAACGCTGCACATCACCGTGAACGCACCATCCTCACCGTGAAACGTGGTGGCGGCAGCATATTGTGGGGATGCTTTTCTGCAGCGGGGACAGGGAAGCTGGTCAGAGTTGGTGGGAAGATGGATGGAGCCAAATACAGGGCAATCTTAGAAGAAAACCTGTTAGTTTGCAAAAGACTTGAGACTGGGGCGGAGGTTCACCTTCCAGCAGGACAACGACCCTAAACATACAGCCAGAGGTACAATGGAATGGTTTAGATCAAAGCATATTCGGGTATTAGAATGGCCCGTTCAACATCCACTTAAATCCAATTGAGCATCTGTGGCAAGACTTAAATAATGCTGTTCAGATACTCTCCATCCAATCTGACAGAGCTTGAGTTATTTTGCAAAGAAGAAAAATGGGCAAAAAGGTCACTCCTAGATGTGCAAATCTGGTAGAGACATCCCCAAAAAGACTTGCAGTTGTAATTGCAACAAAAGGTGGTTCTACTAAGTATTGACTCGGGGGCTGAATACAAATGTACCCCGCACTTTTCACATATTGATTTGTAAAAAAAAATTGAAAAACCTTTATCATTTCCTTTCACTTCACAATTATGTGCCACATTGTGTTGGTCTATCACATAAAATCCCAATAAAGTATGTTTACGTTTTTGGTTGTAACATGACACAATGTGGGAAATTTCAAGGGGTATGAATTATTTTTTCAAGACACTGTGGACATGTATACACGGGGCTGTTATTACAAAAACATACAGTATATACAGTTCCTTTTACAAAGTTGTTTTTACTTATTTTGAATCTTAGTGGTTTTTCTCCCAGATTTCCCTGTATTTTGCTATATTCTGCTCTTACAAGCCTTTCCAGAGCTTTCTACAAAGAAGTATGAGTCTACCACCTCCATGCTTCACAGTAGCAATGTTTTATTCATGGCAATGTGCAGTGATCGGCTTATGCCAAACATGGCATTTAGCTTGTAAGCTAATATACATTTTGAGCTCATCAGACTACAGAACCTTCTTCTAGTCTTCCACATACCTTCAGGATAACTATATATAATTGAGTCTGTTTCCTTTAAGGGCCCCCTCCCTTACCCTTTTTCTGCCAGTCTTGGTTATCAGCACCTGCCCCCTTTTTGGACTATATTAAGGGAGTGAGGCCTACTAGTGGAAGGGAGTGGAATTGGCAATTGGTTCCAGCAGGGCTGGCTAGATGCAAGGAGGAGAGGAGTTGGTTTCCTCTGATCTGAGGTGTGAAAGGAAGAAAGGGGGGTTGGTTTGAAGGTACAGAAATTTTGGCTGGGAGGTGTGAATGTACAGAAACTGAGGCTGATCTGAGGTCTGAAGGTGCAGAACTTGGGCTGATCTAAAGAATGAAGGTGCAGAACTTGGGCTGATCTAAAGAATGAAGGTGCAGAACTTGGGCTGATCTAAAGAATGAAGGTGCAGAACTTGGGCTGATCTAAAGAATGAAGGTGCAGAAATTGTGGTGATCTAAAGAGTGATGGTGCACAAATTTGGGGCTGTTTTGAAGTCTGAAGGTGTGGAAATTTGGAGCTGATTATTTTTTTTGTATAATCTTTATTTTATTTTTCAATATAACATATATTTTTTTTATTATGAGACGATAAGTACAAGAACAAGGGAGGGTACATAGAGGGTTGGGGGCGGGAATCCGACCACAAGTGCAAAGGGACCTAGGATACCATCAGTAGCCAACATCTTATGATATTATCAACTTATACCCAACAACAAAGGGGGCGTGTATGTATTTAAACCATGGTATCAACACCGGATTCTGTTTCCGCATATCGGAGACAGCGCAGTGAGCGTCATGCCCTTCACAACCTTAAATGAAATGAGGGGAGGAAAGGATAAAAAGAGGCGATAAAGGAAAAACAATTGGGAGCATTTACCAAGCGAACAATCGGCACGACTGTGGGTAGAAATTTGTATTTGCCATGGGGAGCTTAAGGGTTCTCGGCATGTTGGTCTCATCTTCAAAGACAGTGCATTAATCTGCAGGCCCAGAGGGAGCAGTATTCGGAGTCTGTACCGTGGTAGAGGTGTCATTTTTGTCCAAGTGGCCCATGTATTGTAAAATTTATCATTTGTCCCTGCACTTTGCCATCCACTTCTCCACCTCCATAATAGTATTAACCTGTTGCACCCAGTCAGGTCACCCCGGAACATGGCACGGCTTCCAATGAATGGGGACTAGATGCCAAGCAGCGTTCAGGAGGTGTGGTAGATTCGATTTACGATAGCGGCTAAGAGTGGATGGCACATGACGCAAGAACTCCATAGGGGAATCCCGCATGTCAATATCTAAAATAACTTATCTGGGCCCTGACATCCTGCCAGAAGGGCCGGAGCCTTGGGCACTCCCACCATACATGTAGGAAGGTGCCTCGAAGCCCGCATTCCCTCCAGCAGGCAGCAGAAGCCGTTGGGTACATTTTCGCAAATGCGGCTGGAACCCTGTACCAGCGAGTCAGCAATTTAAAGCTATTTTCCTGAAAGGGGCCTAACTCTTGTGGGTAAGATGATATGAATGACTCCTATCACCGTTTAGGAGATATTTACAAAAAGACAGCCACCGCTGTCTACGGTGAATGCACCGTAGACAGCGGCGTGCAGGCGCACCGGGCAGGCCGCAGATCGCGGAGATATGCCGCGAGTGTCGGCTCCCGTGCGCATGCGCGGGAGTTATGTCATCGCTGCTCCGGTGAATCACAGCACCGGAGCAGCGAGACCCGGAAGTCGCTCTGGGATCCATGGCAGCGGCGGACATGAAGACGGAGGACCGCTTCGGGGGCTTCGTTCTCGGGTAAGTTATTCATAATGAGCTAGTAATGCTATGCATACTAGCTCATTATGCCTTTGCCTTGCGTGTTCCTTTTTTTTTTTAACTGCCTTTACTTCCTCTTTAAGGAGGGGACCCCCAGATTTGGGGCTGATTTGAAGTCTGAAGGTGAAAAAACAAGTACCCTATGATGTGCTATTTGCTGGCACACAAGTTGTTCAATGGTTGTAATAATGGCACACTGGGAAATGGTAAAATATTCAAATATGAACATTTGATACTTTGCTTAAAGCAATTCATACTCTGGTGTTTAGTACATGTTTGCCATGGCTGATTTTTGGCCTCTCTTGCTGAGGTCAGAAATTCTGCTGAGAGCCGGTTAATGAGGACAAGTCTGGAATAAATCACACGTTTTGCTTGTTTATAAATGATGTTCCAGCATTATGTTTTTCTGCCCCTTGCTTCTGGTTGAACATCACATGAATATTCATGGATCGAGGGAGATCTTAGTCTAATTTTCAGTGTAAGTGGAAAAGATGGAGGAGATGATGTTAACTGAATGTTGCATCTTTCAAAAGAGCCTAAAGTATTTTTTTTTAAGAGCGGTGAAAGTGATTCTCATAATACAAAATCACTTATGCCCCAGCAGATGTCCAGATCCCGGAGCTCCGTTTTTTTTGGTGCAGTTGATCTTCTGGGTTTGGAATCTTTTGGGGCACCTTTGGACAACAGCATTGTCAGTCTAAGGGGGGGGGGGGAAGAATGGGAGTGTTAGTATATTTAAATCTGCTGGCTGCTACCTAGTACGTGATCAGCGTGCTGGGCTAGGGAACGCCCACACTGGCCCAGCTGTGCTGCGATTGGCTCCAGCATGGACCGGGTTCCGGCCGCTGATTGGTCACTGGCACCCACCGATTGGCTTTGAACGTTCCCAGAGAGAGACTTGTGTAGGTAAACAATAGGGCTCTTATGACAGAAAAGCACATTGCTTAGTAAAAACACCACAGAGCTCACAGTAACGCATGTTTGCCACACGTCACATTTAACCCAGTATCAGTACAGTAATGGTGCATATTTTTAGCACTAATCACTGTATTGGTGTCGCTGGTTCTGTGTCCAATTTGTTCGTAATATCGCAGTCCTGCTATAATTCACTAATCGCTGCCATTACTAGTGAAAAAAAATTAAAATAAATGAATAAAAAATTCCATAAATATATCCCATAATTTTTGGACGCTATAACGTTTTCGCAAATCAATCAATATACACCTATTGGGGTTTTTCTTAACCTAAAATATGTAGCAGAATACATATTGGCATAAATTGATCAAGAAATTACGATTTTATACTTTTTTTTTTTTTTTTTTTGTTTTGTTTTATAGCAGAAAGTAAACTTTTTTTTTTTTATAGCACAAAAAATAACTACAAAGGTGATCAAATATGATCCAAAGAAGCACAGTTTATGGGAGAAAAAGAAATACATTTTATTTGGTTACGCATGGTTCTCAAAGTAACGCAGTGCCTTTTTGCAAAAAAATAGCCTGGTAATGAAGGACAGTTAACCTTTCTGGCGTTCAAGTAGTTAAATAAGTCCAATTTAACACCTTGTGTTCCAGGGCACATTTTCAAGCCTCCTGGCTGTCAAATGGGGTAAAACAAGCTCATAGCTGCTGCTGCCAAGAACTTGGTATTGAGTTTTTTTTCAGCTGACTGGGCTTGTATGCCAGCCTCCAATTACTTTTCCAGTACAGTAAATATGCACCTACCCCCTTCCTTGGCACAGCAAACCCCCCCCCCCCGTCGCAGTGAGAGCAATAATTCTAGGACCATAGTTACTGGTAAATGCCAAACTAAACACTTGTAAAGGCATTTAAAATGTGGACAATTTGTGGCACCGTATTTTCTCACTAATTCACAGATATGCCCACCTCTGAAGTCTTTGATACCTGTTTACGCAACCCCGTATCTTATACCAAAAATTCGCCATTTAATTTGCTATTTGCGCACTAAAATTAATTTAGAGAAAATATGGTTCTGATCGGTGGCGCAATTATTGTGTGACGTACAAAAACTGCAACCACCACCATTTATTCTACAGGGCCTCTGCTTTCAGGAAATAATGGCTTAGGCTTTCATAATACTTTTCTAGCAAAAATGCTGATTAATGTGTGCATGGAAAAAAAAAATGCAGTGGTAGACAGGTGGTTAAGGAACTGTGGTGAATGTCTTTTAATAAAGTCGTTGCGGTTCTGGATCTTTCTTTAACCTTTCACAGAGATGTGATGTTCTGAACTTCTGTATCTTGTCTGGTTCTGTCTCTGAGCGCGGTATGTGCGGGGGTGACATGACTCTCTTCCACGCTTCGTTGCGTCTGTTGACAGGCTTCCCCCTGCGATGGCTCTGCCGCTGTCATCCATGTCAAGGTGAACACGGCGCAGTCCTTCATCTGCTCTTCTCTTCTGTGTTTTCCTAGTCCAAAGACTGTTAAAGAGAAACTCACTTTTTTGTCTGATTTCTTTATTTTTATTTTTTTTCAAACCCATCTTCTATACGGTTCAAAAACTTCTTGGACCCTGTTCACACCTATGCACATGAGCTGTGCAGGTGGCAAGACGTTCTTCTTGTTCAGGAAGTCCCCATTCACACCTTTTAGCATTTTGTAGGTCGAAGCTCCAAAACACCCAACATCCAAATTCCCATGGATTTTAATGGTGGCTATTCATATGAGCACTCAGATGCTTGATGCTCCAAAAAACGTCCAATTCAACCAACTTTTGAGGCAAAAGCCTCATAGTTTGAGCATTTTCACAAATTTCTGCAACTGATTTTTTTTTTTAACCTATAAAGTTCCATTGGCTATAATAAAAAAAATAAAAAAAAAAAATAAAGCTTCAATAAACATGTAAAAGGCTAGAAATGCACTTCTAATTGATCCAGAGATCTGGGCAAGTCTGGTCTGTTGTGGCAAAGAAAAAAATAAAACTTTTAAATTAAAAAAATTGGCTTGCTACAAGATGTTATCTGGTCTGCAGCTATTGGTGCCTGTTTCTAATCAAGGCCCTGATGTAAGGGACTACTCAGCTGAAAACCCTGATGTAAGTGGTGACTTTGGGGATGCTGATGTAAGGGGCGACTCTGATTTAAGGGGCAACTTTGAAGGGGACCCTGATGTAAGGGGCAAGGCTGATGGGGACCCTGATGTAAGGGGTGACTTGCATCAGTAAGGAATAGCTGGAAATAGCCAAAGACTGCTGAAAACCACTAACCAAAGTACTTTTCTTAAATTGCTGTGAAGTGACCGGCTGCATTATAATCCCCTTTTTTTTCTCATCTCTTAAGTTTGACTTTGAAGGGGACCCGGATGTAAGGGGCAGCTCTGATGGGGACCCTGATGCACCGTGTGGCAGCCAATAGAAATGAATGTTAATGTGACATTTCAGCAAAGTTCATTTAAAATAGAAAGTGTGTGTATATGGATATGTGAGTATTGTGAGCTATAGATACCTATATCTACACACATACGCAAAAAGTGAGTACACCACTCACATTTTTGTAAATATTATAACTCTTCATGTGACAAGACAAAAGAAATGTCACTTTGCTACAATGTAAAGTCTAAATGTAGTGAGTGTACAGCTTGTATAACAGTGTAAATTTGCTGTCCCCTCAAAATAACTTAACAGCCATTAATGTCTAAACCGCTGGCAACAAAAGTGAGTACAACCCTAAGTGAAAATGTCCAAATTGGGCCCAAAGTGTCAATATTTTGTGTGGCCACCATTATTTTCCAGCACTGCCTTAACCCTCTTGGTCATGGAGTTCACCAGAGCTTCACAGGTTGTCACTGGAGTCCTCTTCCACTCCTCCATGATGACATCACAGAGCTGGTGGATGTTGGAGACCTTGCACTCCTCCACCCTCCATTTGAGGATGCCCCACAGATGCTCAATAGGGTTTAGGTCTGGAGACATGCTTGGCCAGTCCATCACCTTTACCCTCAGCTTCTTTAGCAAGGCAGTGGTCATCTTGAAAGTGTGTTTGAGGTCGTTATATATAATGAGGCCTGCTACGAGATTTTATCTGGCATGCAGCTATTGGTGCCTGTTTTTAATTCAGGCCCTGATGTAAGGGAATACTTGGATGGGGGCCCTGATGTAAGGGGCGACTTTGAACGGGGGCCCTGGTGTAAGGGGCGACTTTGAACGCGACTCCTGATGGGGACGCTGCTGTAAGGGGCGGTAGCCAATAGGAATGAGTGTTACTGTGTGACGTTTCAGTAGCGTTAATTTAAAAATAAGGTGGACAGAGCTGTACATCGCAATTGGCCACATTTGCACTGCTGTTATTTTGCTGCTTCCCATCCCACATGAGCCACTGCCTTTTGTAAGGCAGTGGCTGGTATGAATAGACCCTAACTAGTGATCCACCTTTTACAGTGGGGGAAATAATTATTTGGTCCCCTGCAGATTTTTGTAAGTTTGCCCACTTGCAAAGAAATTAAGGGGCTATAATTTTTTTTTTTCCTAGATGTATCTTAAATGATAGAGACAGAATATCAACCAAAAATCCAGAAAAAACACATAAAACAAATGTTATAAAATAAGTTGCAGTTCAGTGAATAAAATAAGTATTTGATCCCCAAGCAAAACATGGCTTGGTACTTGGTGGGGAAACCCTTTTTGGCAAGCACAGAGGTAAGACGTTTCTTGTAGTTGGTGACCAGCTTTGCACACATCTCAGGAGGGATTTTGGTCCACTTATTTACAGATGTTCTCTAAATCCTTAAGGTTTTTTGGCTGTCGCTTGACGTTTCAGCTCCCTCAATAAATGTTCTTTTGGATTAAGGTCTGGGGACTGGCCAGGCCACTCATGACCTTAATGTGTTTCTTGAGCCACTCCTTTTTATTTTATTTTTTGGAGGTATGTTTTGGGTCATTGTCATGCTGGGAGACCCATCCACGACCCATCTTCAGTGTTCTAGCTGAGGGGAAAAAAGGTTCTCAATTTGGGCCTCATCTGACCACAGCACTTTCTCCCAATCTTTCGCTAAATCATTTAGATGTTCATTGGCAAACTTCAGACTTCAGTGCCCTTGCGGGCACTGCAGGATTTCAATCCATGGCGGTGTATTGTTTGGTATTGGATTGTTTGGTGACTGTGGTCCCAACTGCCTTGAGATCATTCTTAAGCTCCTCCGGTGTAGTTCTGGGCTGAATCCTCACTTGATTCATGATCATCCTTACCCCATGAGGCAAAATCTTGCATGGAGCTCCAGACCGAGGGTGATTGGTTATTTTTTCCTCCATTTGCGAATAATTTCTCCAACCGTTGACTCCTTCTCACCAGGCTTCTTGCTGATGGTCTTCTAGACCAGTGTTATTCAACTCCAGTCCTCAAGGCGCACCAACAGGTCATGTTTTCAGGATTTCCTTCAGATGAAAAGGCTGTGATAATTACTAAGGCAGTGAAACTGATCAAATCACCTTTGCAAAATAATGGAAATACTGAAAACATGACCTGTTGGGGCGCCTTGAGGCCTGGAGTTGAGAAACACTCTTGTAGACCATTCCAGCCTTGTGCAGGTCCACAATCTTGTCCCTGACAAACATCGACAGCTCTTTGGTCTTGCCTATGTTGGTGGGTTTGAATGGAAAAAAGAGATTCTGTGGACAGGTGTCTCTTATGCACATAAGTTGTCATTTGGAGCACCTTTTTAAAGAGGAAGTAAACTATGATGGGTGTTACTTCCTCTTTGATTCCCTGCAAAGGTAAAGCATAATGGACTACTATGCATCGCATAGTAGCCCATTATGTGTCACTTACCTGACAGGAGCCAGCAATGTCACTGCTGTCCCCTGTAGTTCCAAGCGTCCTTCTTGGTGGGTCTCTGTGAGTCTCGCTGCTCCGGCACTGTGATTCGCCAGAGCAGCGATGACGTCACTCCCGCACATGCGCACTCTCAGCATATCGCCGTAATCTGTGCTTTACCCAGTGCGTCTGCGCGCCGCTGTCTACGGCGCATGCGCCGTAGACAGCGGTGGCTGTCTTCAGGTAAATATTTCCTAAACCATGTAGGTTTAGGAGATATTTCTTGGACCTACAGGTAAGCCTTAATCTAGGCTTACCTGTAGGTCAAAGTGGTTTGTAAGGGTTTACAACCACTTTAAATTGACAGGACGAATCTGTGTACCACATGAGCACACTCGCTGCACTGCAAATCCATTTATTACCTTTTGTATCGTGTTTTTTTATGGATTTTTGTTTGTTATTCTGTCTCTATCATTTTAAATACACCTTTGATAAAATTATAGACCCTTCATTTCTTTGCAAGTGGGCAAACTTACAAAATCTGCAGGGGATCATATAATTTCCCCACTGTACTGTATATTACATTTGATCTCTCATAAAAAAAATGCCTGGACTTCAATTTTTATTATAGCATGGTTACTAGCTTGCAAAAACACATCCAATGATATTTCCAAACTGAGGCCAGCAGTGACCATACCATATTTCTTTCTGTGCAGGTTTCCTTTGCCGGAGTGCTTCTTTAATGGTTCCTCTTAATCTCCAGTAAACAAAGCTTTATTCTGGTCCGCACAGATGAACACATTGTGCCGCACAGATGCCTCTGTTATTTTTGAATGTTGGTGTCTGAAATCTCTGGCTTGGCAGACGGCGTCAGCTTAACGTGTTGAGATGAAGAAGATTTAAGCCATTTAAAGTGGTTGCGGATTGTTGTGCTCGGCGTCTGTTGGACGCGACAAAGCGTATAAAGCTCAGGTCCTGACCACAAGTATATGTGCTGGAACTTTATTACTTTCTCTGTTTTTATTATTTTGTGCTGTATTGCATCCTTGGAATGTTACGAGGTTTTATTACATTGCTGCTATTAGTAGCTGTGGTTTAAGGAGAGCTTGTAGGTTCACGATTGAGCAGGTTAGAAGAGGCAAGTCTCTGGGGCTTTTCTGAGGGTTGTTATCTTTATGAAGCCTCAGCAGTCTGCTTAGATCTGTTCATTAAAAGATAGTTCGGGTACTTCTAGTCTAAAGCGCCATGTATGCAGGTCAACTGGATACTCTGAGATGTCTTATTGGCTGAAAGCAACCAAAACTGTCATGGGTTTGGCAGTAAGAAGCTGTGGTTGAAAGTGAAACTGACATAAATGGGCTTGTTAGAACTAGCCTTATTGTTTGGGGAGCCTGGTACAGAGCGTTCTGGAAGTGTAAAGAAGCTAATATGGACCAAAGAAAAGTTGTGTCTTGAAGTATTAAACCCAAAAGCCACATGTCCTGTCCATGCTACGAATACGAGGTCAGAAGAGATGATTGTTGCCAGATAACTAGGACTGCATTCCAGACTGGTTGGGTAATGGCTGGAGGGTCTCATGACCGCAGATCTGGTCTTCAAGTGGTATTAAACCCAAAAGCAAACCTTTTATTATATTGCATCTTACCAATTCTTCAATGTGGAGACTGCATTTGTTTCCTTTTTAGGCTTTCTTCTTTTTACATCTGGTGATCCAGCCAGCAAGTCTGTTTAAAAGGACCTTTGGTGCCTTTCGGGGGGAGGGGCAGGCGGATACTGTCCCCACTTCAGGGAGACCGGGCCGCGGCAATTTACGTCAGTAGCTTACCTCCCTCCTCCCCCCACTGCTGGGCCAGTAGGAGAGCGCAGTGGTGCCTCGCACATGTACATTAGGCACCCGGCGTGAAGCTGTAATGCTTCACAACTGGGTTCCCTTATTGGCAATGGTGGCGGCAGCACCTGACAGCTGATGGAAACCTCAGTTGTGGTGCCGACATTGCTGGACTCCAGGACAGGTGAGTGTGATATTATCAAAAGTCAGTAGCTGCAGTATGTGTAGTTGCTGGCTTTTAATTTTTGCAGGGGTGGGCAGACCTCTGCTTTAAAGCAGAGTGCCATCTTCCCGCAGCTGGTTCTTTTCTCGTCAATGCCTCCTTCTTGGATATGGGAGCTGGCTCAAGCAGAAACCAACATAGATAATTTATATTGAGATACATTACTCAGGCTGGGACATAATATCTCCATACGCAGAAGAAAGTGTAAAGGCGAACCAGCATGACCAAATTTTATTGAAGATAGCAGCCCGATCTCTAAATTCATATGCAAGCTCTTCCATATGGTAAATAAGATCCACGACTTGTACCCATTGACGTATAGTCGTTATGGCAGCTTGTTTCCAGAATCTGGGTATGAGTGACTTTGCCGCATTCAGAAGGTTTGGGGTTACGGACTTTTTATGGTGGCCCACTGGTTCGCCTGTACAATAAATACAACCCATGGATCATTAACAGCTGAACCTCGTATCACTTTTAGCCAGTGTAGAATAGCAGACCAATAGGGGCTAATGAGTGGGCACTGCCACCAGATATGGGCATGTGTGGCTTTATCACCACTTCACCTCCAGCATAGATCAAAAGTGTCTGCGAAAACTATATGAAGAACAGCCAGTGTATAGTGCCATCTGATCAGCTGTTATAATTTTATCTCTGCAATTTTAGAAGAGATAGAAGAGGTGTTAGCTAGTTAACCACTTTCAGACCGGACCAATTTGCTGGTCAAAGACCAGACCACTTTTTGCGATTCGGCACTGCGTCGCTTTAACTGACAATTGCGCGGTCGTGCGACGTGGCTCCCAAACAAAATTGACGTCCTTTTTTTCCCACAAATAGAGCTTTCTTTTGGTGGTATTTGATCACCCCTGCGGTTTTTATTTTTTGCGCTATAAACAAAAATAGAGCGACAATTTTGAAAAAAACGCATTATTTTTTACTTTTTGTTATAATAAATATCCCCCAAAAATATATAAAAAAACATTTTTTCCCTCAATTTAGGCCGATACGTATTCTTCTACATATTTTTGGTAAAAAAAATCGCAATAAGCGATTATTGATTGGTTTGCTCAAAAGTTATAGCGTTTACAAAATAGGGATAGTTTTATAGCATTTTTATTAATAATTTTTTATTATTTTTTTTTTTACTAGTAATGGCGGCGATCTGCAATTTTTATTGTGACTGCGACATTGTCGGGGACCCATCGGACATTTTTGACACATTTTTGGGACCATTGTCATTTATACAGCAATCACTGCTATATAAATGCAGTGATTCCTGTGTAAATGACACTGGCAGTGAAAGGGTTAACCTGTGGGTGGCAGTGTAGGGGTTAAGTGTTCCTAGGGGTGTGTTACTAACTGTGGGGGGGTTGGGCTTTCATTTAGTGTACACTGATCTCTGCTCCAATCACATGGAGCAGAGATCAGCGTCACTAGTTGCTAGGCAGAATGAGAAAATGTTGTTTATACAGCATTTCCTCCATTCCGCCGCTCCGTGAGACGATCGCGGGGATGCCCGCGGCGATCGAGTCCGCGGGTCCCGCGACCGGACTCACGGAGGTCCCGACCAGCGCGGGAGCGCGCCGCCGGCGGCGCGCTCCCGATGGCACGGCGGCAACGAATATTGGACGTACATGTACGCCAATATGCCTGCCCGTGCCATGCTGTCGACGTACATCGTCGTGCGCTGGTCGGGAAGTGGTTAAAGAACGGAGAGTTGAGTATCTGATAAAGAATATTTACTCCATTTCCCTCTCTCAAAAAATACTGATCCGATTGTTGATTTACTAAAACTGGAGAGTGCAAAATCTGGTGCAGCTCTGCATAGAAACCAATCGGCTTCCTTTTATTTATTTTTTTGTCAAGCTTAATTGCAAAAGGTGAAGTTAAAAGCTGATTGGCTACCATGCACAGCTTCACCAGATTTAGCATTCTCCAGTTGTAGTAAATCAACCCCAATATGACCACATGGCCTTTATAGGTCAATGACCTAATCTGGGCATACAGCAAATTCGGTCAAAACCACTAGCATCCCCATCTGCTGCTACATGGCCTAGAAATGACTGCCATCTTTTGGGTTTGGTTGCCAACTAGGTTTGAAACGAGCACAAAAAAAAACACAGCTTTTAATGTAATAGTAGAAATGGTATAGATAACTAAACGTAGTCAAAAACGTAAGCCAGAGACCGGAAACGTGTAATTAGACGAGCCAGTAATCAGGAAACCAGAAATTGGCGTAGTCAGAGGCAGAAGAACAAGAGCAGGGACCAGAAGGGACATCAACCAGGAAAAGTCTTTCACAGGAGCACAGCAGAGACACTCCAGATATGTTGAGCAAGTGAAGATACAAAAGGAATGAACAAGGCAGTTTAAATAGCCAGGAGGGCTGGCTGTAGGCGCGACTGACGAGCAGATACTAATAACCAGGTGAGCCGCTGGACTAGGGATGGAGGGAACTGAGCAAATTTGAAGTACAACATTTGATGATGCTGGTTGGCCTGTTTCTGGGCACTAAATGAGATGCCATCCTGTGATAGGAAAAAATATTATGGCACACCACCATCCACGGGTATCCAGCAGGATTTTCCTGAGCTGATTTGATTTTTTTTTTCTTTCACATTTATTTAGTCTTTCTGTGTGATTTTATTATCGATCTTTCCAAGAAGATCAAATATAGTGCATATATATTTATATGGGACTGTAAGAGGGCATTTGAAGGGATCGTAATTGCAAAAATGGTTGCCAAGTGTGTACTTTTAAAATCACAAACTATGCATCGAGAGTTTTTTTTTTTTTTTTTTTTTCTCCATGTGACTAATATATTTATACTGATACCATTATCAATTAGTTTTTAGTTATACATATTGGGGTGATTATGCTCATGTGGTGAGTTTTCTTTTTTCCAATGAGTAGCACCAGTTCAAAATTTATTTTAGGGCATGGCAGAACAAAACCAAAAGTTCACATAAACATCTGTTGCCCACGCAGCGATTCTTCCATATCAACATGAATAAACGGAAAATGCAGATCCACCTGGCTCCCTTAGCAGCAGCACCTCAGCTCTTCTTACCAGTCCCTCTCTGTTGCCCAGCTCTCCTGGTTCCCTCAGCTCACTCATCCTGTATTCGCAGTGCCCTGCTACACGGCCCACTCCTGTTCTTCGGATAGGGGTTCTCCTGACTCTTGGGACGAGACCCCCTCTCTCCAATATAGGAGAGGTCTCTAAACTGGGAGCCCTGAGCCATCCTCAGACTTGAGTATATAATGACCCTGCACGTTGCGGGCATCGAGGAAAATCCAGACACAGAATTGAAGGTTCTGTCCCACCCAAGACACTTTGGAACCTTCAAGCACCCGGCCCCAATTCATAGCTTTCTCTGCTCAAACAATAGTCTGGAACCTTGCATTAGGCCTTAACCTCCCTGGCGGCTTGATTATTTCAGATTTGTGATGCTCAAAGCGGTACAACTCTTTTTGCATAGAAATTTGACGCTTTATATTGTAGGCCTGTAGTTCTTGGGAATAACACATTTAAATCTGTCCAAACAAGAGTCTAGTATGATAAAGTTTGAAATAGTAAATTATAACAATATAATAAAAATTATTCAATAATGTAATCAAATCAAAAACACTGAAATTTGCTCAGTTGCAGAATTGTCGCTGTCATTACTTTCAGTGTTTTGATGACGAATTTCCCCACAAATCGTTATCGCTCAATTCTGCATTCTTCTGATTCTAATTATCGCCGTTTTCTAGCTGGTCTAAAAACCGCTTTTGATGTAAAGGGACAGTTTTGGTTGCTATGGACAATCTCCAGTTTCCAGGCAGAAAACAGTATTTATAATATAAAACTGCATGCAGGGCACTGGATAGACCACTAGGGACAAAAGGGAGTTGAAATAATTTGATAAAGTAATGTAATCTGTAAGATTACAGTGTGCTCTATGTAATGTGTGTGTTTCACTTTTTGAATTTGGCGCAGTTCTCCGTCCCCGTGCGTCGCAGCGCTCGCAGGGAACAGAGCTAGGCTCTGATGAATCGAGCGGAGACACAGCCGCCACACACTCCGTGGAGACATCGCAGGATCCTTGGGACAAGGTAAGTAAGCTAGCTGTACCTGGATCCTGCGATGCAATCCCAAGTGTGACTCAGGGTTTCCTCTTTTGGTACTCAAAATTTACCCCGAGTCACACTTGGGAATACTGTCAGGGAGGTTAATGCGAATCCTGTGTAATTATCTCCTACATTTTCACTGTGGCAGGGTCTTGCGTTGTCACAATATATAGACTATGGGGGTTATTTGCGAAAGGAAAATCCACTTTGCACTACAAGTGCAGTTACTTTAAATCTGAGGGGGACATGCAAGGAAAATAAAAAAACAGCATTTTAGCTTGCACATGATTGGATGATAAAATCAGCAGGGCTTCCCCTAACTTCAGAGCTTCCTCTCAGATCTACAGCGACTGCACTTGCGGGTGCAGTCGCTGTAAGTGCAGTGCACTTGTAGTGCAGAGTGGATTTCCCTTTAGTAAATCAAACCCTCTTAATTCCTTATTCAGTAAAACGTTAAGGCTTCTAATGTGCAGGCCCCTTAAAAAATCACCTGCTGTTAAAGAGGAAGTTAACCCTGAGGAGTTTACTTCCTCTTTGATTCCCTGCAAAAGTAAAGCATAATGGACTACTATGCATCGCATAGTAGTCCATTATGTGTCACTTACCTGACACAGGTGTCCCCTGTAGTCCAGCGCATCTATCTTCTCGGTGGGGTCTCGCAGCTCCGCCGCTGTCATTCGACGAAGCCGTGATGACGTCACTCCCGTGCGCATGCCACTCGCAGCATATCACAGTTGACAGCGGCGCGCTCAGTGCGCCTGCGCCGTAGACATCGGTGCCTGTCTTTCGGCAAATATCTCCTAAACCGTATAGGTTTAGGAGATATTTCTTGGACCTACAGGTAAGCCTTAATCTAGGCTTACCTGTAGGTCAAAGTGGTTTGTAAGGGTTTACAACCACTTTAATAGGTGCAAATTGTACCTTTATAAAAGACGCCTACTTGCCTTAGCTGTCTCCCACATCACTAGACAGGACTTCACCGTCTTTCTGACCAGATTCCCGGGGAATGCAAAGCAGGCAAAATCGCATGGGAAGACTGGAGTGTCCATTGCAAGAGCTTCATCTTGTAAGATTTGATCTGCTCCATGTTCCCCAGGATTTCAAGAGGAATAGTGTCGCCTAGGCTCCACAGCTGAAAGAAGGGGCATGACTTGGGTATAAATATAACTTTTTTTCTTCTTTAGGTACATTTTTTGCCTATTAATAGCAGGATTTTTTTTCACAGTGGCAGGGGCCCCATCATTATAAGCAGACCCTGCATTGTTCGCAGTGTAAGGCCTGAGAATGGGCAACAATCGACTCATATCAATTGGAACATTACTTCCACCAAACGGTAGGAAGTTGTAAGCTGACACTACGTTGTGTTGGCTGATTTGGTGCACATTGTGGTTTAGTTTTTTACTTTTCTTTTTCTATAGTATATAATTTTCCTCTAATCAGATTAACACATAGCAGTTGGTGGTATCTGGTCATTTTGTTCTAGACATTCATCTTCCCTGTGATATCTCTGCTCATGTATTCTCCAGACACCTTTGAGGAAGGTCGCTGATAAACATGTGAGATGGGAATGTTGACAAGACGACCTTCATTCCTTGTCTTAATGAAGTTGTGCTCCGATGAGCTGGATATCTGGCGATTGTAGGATCGAAATACAATGCTAATTCCAGGCTGCAGAAACCATTCCCATTCTGTTATCAGGCAAGATGCATGTTCACAAGGCAATGGTCCCTCCATTTATCATCCTTTTATAAGCTTCTTAACTTAGATTTTCAAGACGTGATTATTTCCAGATGTTCCTTTTATCTATACACAGGAGCCATTTTGTGACCTAGTCCAGTAATCAGCCTGCTTAGTCATTGGAAATGTGTGACACGCAGGATCTCAATTAAGTACAAAATTCTGATGTTCCTAAACTCTTGTAAGACTACAACTTTACAAAAAAGCACTCCCATTTGGGGTGCGGAAAAATCTTCTTCCTCAGGACACTCGCTCATTTACAAAGGGGTCCCCCTTTAAGCTTCATTCACACCAGTGCGTTGCAGAAATGCGCTCAAAATCATGATCTATCCCACAACGCACAAAAATGTGCTGCCCTTTTGCAGACATGCAGTGGTTCCTTTAAATCCTAACTGCATCCCCACACATCTTGCAAACGAGTGTGCTTTCATGCTTACCAAAAGACATGGTAGTGCAGTACCGATGCATTTTGGTTTGGCACAATTATTTGGAAAGGTGCAGGCACTTTTTATTTTATTTTTTTTCCACATGCCTCACACGTAGGGGTTGCCCATTGAAAAGAATGAGCTGCCCTTAACCTGATATGTGGAAACTTGTAAAAAAAAGAGCACCCCTTTTTTTTTTTGCACCTCCTAGTGTCAATGAAGTCTAATGGCGGGTAACCCAAGATCTGAAAATTGTACGACAGAACATTGCATTCTAGTTGCATATCAAAAATGGAGGTTATTTAGGGGCTTTAGGTCACCATATCAGTTGACTCCTTCAATGCTCATAACTTTTTGAGCCTGGGAAGTTGGTCTTAGATGTGAGCACTATCCTAAGGGTGCTTTTTCTCCAAGTGCTCCTGGTATGGTTTAATCCTACTCTTAATTTTTTTAAAACCCCAGAGCCTATTGCATGGACTAAATATGATATAAAAACACTCTCTCGGGTGATTACTAATCGGAAAATGATCTACCGTATATACTCGAGTATAGGCCGACCCGAATATAAGCCGAGGCCCCCAATTTACCCCCAAAAAAACTGGCAAACTTATTGACTCGTGTATAAGCCGAGGGTGAGACATGCCTGTCCATCCCTGTGTGTGTGTCCGTCCATCCCTGTGTGTCCGTCCATCCCTGTGTGTCCGTCCATCCCTGTGTGTCCGTCCATCCCTGTGTGTCCGTCCATCCCTGTGTGTCCGTCCATCCATCCCTGTGTGTGTGTCCATCCATCCATCCATCCCTGTGTGTGTGTGTGTCTCCATCCATCCATCCATCCATCCCTGTGTGTGTGTGTCTCCATCCATCCATCCCTGTGTGTGTGTGTCTCCATCCATCCCTGTGTGTGTGTGTATCCATCCATCCCTGTGTGTGTGTGTGTCTCCATCCATCCGTGTGTGTGTGTGTGTGTGTGTGTGTGTCCAGCCTACCTGTGTCCCGAGCCTTTGTCCCGAGCCTCCGTCCCGTGCCTTGCCTCCGTCCCGTGTCGTGCCTTGCCTTGCCTCCGTCCCGTCCCGTGCCGTGCCGTGCCTTGCCTTGCCTCCGTCCGGTGCCCTCTTCGTCGGCGCCTCGGCGGCCATTGTAAAATTCAAAAGCCGCGCCTCCGCCTTCGCCTGTGATAGGCGGAACACTGAATTTCCCAGCAGCCTGTGTTCCGCCTATCACGGACATCGTATCATCCTCGTCCGTAGTACGAGGATGATACGATGTCCGTGATAGGCGGAACACAGGCTGCTGGGAAATTCAGTGTTCCGCCTATCACAGGCGAAGGCGGAGCCGGAGGCGCGGCTTTTGAATTATAGAATGGCCGCTGTCTGTCTGCTCGACACGCTGATCGAGCGGGCAGACAGCGATGACTCGAGTATAAGCCAAGGGGGGCACTTTCAGCCTCAAAAAAGAGGCTGAAAATCTCGGCTTATACTCGAGTATATACGGTACCCTTTCAACACTTCAACTTTTAATGTCACAAGTTCCCGACATATTTTTATATTTTTTCTGTGTTTTTGTTGTATGTATGTATACATTGTTAGACGCTATATCTTTTTACCAATGATCACATTATCTTTTATCTACATTTATTAAATTAAAAGCAATTTTTTCTAACAACATCAGAGTTGGTGGTCTTTCAAAGTCCCATTTAGGGGGTATTTCTCTTTGCATGTTCCCAAATGAGAAATGTTTGGGGTCATCGGGGAAAGAATTCCCCTTTGAATTAATAATTGTTAAAGCGGATTTTGAAACTTTTTTTTTTTTATTTTTTTTATTCTATTTTTGGTTCAATATAAGTGTCTTGTAGTGTTTCATTTTGTTTAAGAAATGTAATAAAAAGATTTAGAAAAAAAAGAGGTTACTAAAGTTACGAATATTCTCGTACGACAGAATAAAAAATCAGATGTGATGTCATGTGTTCAGTGTTGCCAAGCTGACAGATTGAAATTTACTGACATGACACCCAAAATTTACTGACGCAGCCACGTTTTTACTGGCATTTCCAAAAGTTACAAAATTACAGTTTTAAGTTCAAATTTCTCTATTTAGGCTACAAACAAGAACAATATGTAATTGGCAATGTGATTTAAGGTAGCTAATAAGGCAAAAAACATTTCTTTTATTTTCAATATTGTAAGTAGCTCAGGGGGAGGACTCAGGAGGGCAAGAAATTAGAATGGGCAGCAAACACATGAAATTGACTCTGACAGTGATACTGACAGCAGTTTGCAGCAGTACAGATTACCGACATGACACATCCCCTCCAGAGTCACAGTGACAGTCTCTCTCTCTTCAAGCCAGGTGGTCCCTCCAGTCCAAACAGCACCGATGGTCCCGCTCCTGGCCCGCCTTACTCTCATCCCACACACAAGGCTCTGGCCGCTCTGCTTGGCTCCCTTGCACCATGACATCACAGGACATGCTCAGGCACTGCCTCCACCAGAGCCGCCTGAACACACTGCAGCAGGCACTCGTATGGTCTCGGCTGGTGATATCTTTTCTTTTTACTGGCAGGAGAAAATTGCCTGTTTTTTACTGGCTGCCAGTAAAAATACTGACAGTTGGCAACACTGCATGTGTTGTAGTGTATTTATATTTTTTTCTGACAACTGTACTGATTAAACAAAAATCGTACAATCTGGTATCATACGAGAAATATGTTTGTCGAATCGGATGAACTGTCGTGATCTGCTCTCGAAAGCTCTATACTAACGATCCGATTTATCGTACGGTCGATTCAAAATCGTTTTTTTTCATCTGATTTTCAGATCGTGCATACGGGTCATTAGCCTCCATTCATGCTTGCTCTATGAAGTCTGCACAACTTTGGAGTCGTACAACTTTGCTGCAACTTTGGATGGGTGCAACTTGGATACGACTTTGGCTTTGACTTGTGATAATGGACAACAGTTGCACACAAGTTGCATTGTATAACATTCAGGTATGACTCTCATTCAACTTGAGGGCCATAGACTTCAATGTTAACCCTCAGAAATTGCATGAAAGTCGTAAACATTAAAGTCTATGGTACTCAAGTTGCACGAAGGTCGGACCAAAGTAGTGCATGAACTACTTTGAAGTTGCTGCAAATTTAAGTCACGCATATATGATTGGTTATCATTGGAAAACCTGGGTTGCATGACAACTCGCACAAGTGTGAATGAAGCCTTAATGTCTTAGAGCCTGTTCAGTAGTGATGGGCAAATCTGCCCAGGTTCAAATTTCAGCAAACCCAAACTGAAAAGAAAAAAGATTGGGCCAAAAAATCACTATACCAGTGGAAGAGGGTCTTTTCGGGCCTTTTTGGATTTGAGGGCAATGTTGAATATTCAAAAATCTTTTAGCTGCTTTATTATCTCTTTTTGTACATTGTGATTGCTGTTATTGGTCATAGGCAGACCAATCCCAATGAGCACAGATGTAAACAATGTAGTGTTTATATCCGAGAGCCCATCCCTTCCTCTTACAACGGAGGGAGTGGAGGAAAGACGAGCTAATGAATAAAGGAATGACCCATTCTTTAGTTGCAGAGCATAACACAGATCACATCGGCAAATGAGGATCATTTTTTTAACCCTTCCACCCCCCTCTTCTCTACTGCAATGCATTTGGTCTTCGTCCTGTCCCTGATGTGCTGAAAAAGTAAAGGTTGTAAACCCTCGGTTTATTTTTTAATTAAAATAACACATACTTACCTGCTTTGTGCAATCGTATTGCACAGAGCAGCCCCAATCCCCTTCTGGGGTGCCTCGCTGGCGCTCCAGGTCCCTCCTCTTCATTGGGTGCCCCCACCGAAAGCCCATTTCCATGGGGGCACCCGTGCGGGCTCGCTCCCGAGTTCCGCTGCTGCGTCCATGGACACAGACAGCAGGACTCAGGCCACACCCTTGTGCCACTGGAGTTGATTGACGGCAGCGGTAGCCAATGAACAGAGCAATAGTTTTTTTTTTTTTTTTTTTTTTTTTTTTTTTAATTTACAGTTGCTTCTATACAGAAGGTAGTACCCCCATTCAACTTAATTAGTTTTAAAAAAAAGTATGATTTTTATTTTTGCTAGTTTTAGCATTGTACATATGTTTTTCCATTAAACGCTACTAAGTCTGCTTTGACTGGCAGATAGAAAATGACCAGTAGCCAGTGCTGCAGCTTTTTGGCAGGATCCCGGCTGCGGGGATTCTGGTCATTCTCGTGGCTCCAGATGGGTCCTGGTGGTCTGGGTACGCCGACCAGGTGCGGCTGGTCGCCAACATTCCTGGGCGACTGCCTCTCAGGAAGAACCTACTGTCCCAAGGACCGTTCTTCCATCCTGCTTTAGCGTCGCTAGTTACTAACCGCCTGGCTGTGATGGGCCAGGTGCTGCAGTTTTCAACACTGCTGATAGAGGGATGAGAAGGATGGTGCCCTCGGGTACATCTTGGCCCAAGTGTCAGCCTGGGTGTTCTTCAGCATTACCTGGTCTTCTTTTTTTTTTTTTTTTTTTTCTTCGACCCTTCTCTGGATGGAGGGCTATTCTGTCAGGGATCGGGTGCCTCCTTCCCTGTTACGGCGCATTCTTCTCGGGCGCTTAGTGCTTCTTGGGCCTCAATTGTGATAAAAAAAAAAAAGTTAAGTGTGTCCCTAGGGGATACTTTCTAATCGTGTGGGGAATGGACTCACTGAACAGAGATCCGTGTTCCTGCTTATACCTGACAGGACAGCGATCTGTCTTGTTTACATTGGCAGACTGCCATCCTGCCTCTCTGCGGAGCGATTGTGGGTGGCTGGCAGACATCGCTTTCGCCGGACTAGCCGATTGGCTCCACCAGCTGGCAGGTACGTCGTTTTGTGCAATAGAGCCGACCTCCTGCAGTATATGTACTGCTGCCGGTCGGCAATGGTTAAAGGGTGCCTTGACTAAACTGATTTTAGAATGTGAATGGTCACAGAGCACCCAATGACAAAATGTGATTTCTAGCTAGCTACATGGGAGAGTGATTCTGCAAAGTGGCATGCTTAGTTTAATTTGATGTGAGTTGCTAGCATCGGATTTATTTTATTACAGGTATTTTTACATGCTTAATGTGTATGTAAAGCCAAAACTTATTTTAACGCTTTGTATAACTTGGAGGATGGTTAAAACCCATCCAAGTTATATATTTTTTTATGTGTTTGGTAGATTTCCTTAAATTCTCATCTACGATATAGGGCAGGCAGTGAGAGAAATTGGACATTTGTTCCTTGAATACACGTCCCCATTTGATTTCCCTTCTGTTTCTCTTCTGTGAACTGTACATTTTTGGATTTTCCCTCACTTTGTCTAGGTTCATAGAGACTGACAAGCAGGGTTCAAGTCCTGCGGGAACGCATGGGAACGGAGTTCCTGTACTTTTTCAACAGGAACTCAGTTCCCATTAGCAGCCGTGTCCTGCAAGACTTTGAAGTATGCGAGCTGTGTGGCAGGTCTACACCAGCAGCTGCCGACACAGCTCGAAATAGTAAGTGACCATTCAGGCATTGCCAGTAGGGGGCCCCATGACAGCTTCCGCTTCAATCTACCTGTCAATCACAGCTAGCTGATGGGTAGATCAGGTCTAGGTCTAGCTGACGGGTAGTTCAGCTTTTCTGCTCAGAGGACATGCAGGGAGAGAGGTGAGCTGAGCGAGGAACATCAGTTTGGTGTGGTAAGCTGAGCACAATACCTGGTAAAGTTTAATGCAAGGAGGGAGGTTTATGTAGAAATATATGAAGGGTTTGGAATAGCAGAGAGTGTGTTGGAGCCCCTGCAGAGTTTGCAGCCCCCCCAAGCTAACATACATCTCCTAAGCAGGAACACATCACTATCTCCCCAAGCATTCTGTCCAGATAATGTGCAGTTAATTTATGACCTTTCCGTTTAACCCTGTGTTATCCAAACTCTGTTCAATGAAAAGTGTAAACTCACCACATAAACACTCTATATACAAAATAAAATTCCCCAAAAAGATCAGAACATGATGTTCACATTTGCATGGAAGCACAATTGAATGAATGCTGATTATTCAGAGAATTACCGTATTTGTTTGAGGATTGCTTTTTTTATGTACTAACAGTTAAGCTTCATACACACAATACGAAAATTGGATGAAAAATACCACTTTTGAAGCGTTCGTGCATATGAGCGTATCATTTGTTTTTTTTTTGTGTGGGAGTGGATCTTGGGTCGGAGTTCCCACACTTTTTTCCCCAGGACTTAACCCCTGATAACAAGTATCCTAGTGCAAGGACCTGCCCGATTACATACAAGATAGTTTGGGTAGGTCCTCATAAAGTTTTGGTAAATGTAATGTTGATTGTACAGAGATTTTATTATAAGATTGTATGGAGAGCCTAAGACATACGACCTCTGATCAATTTGATGCCAAGCATTTGGAAGTGTTGCCTATGATTTAAAGACAATCAAATATCCACAGTCAAGTATGATCTGTTCAGGCCTTGCTGGCTGTAGGGGTAAGCCGCTTGTTTCCGTCCATTTCACTCATGCTCATTGTCATCTCTTTGTGCCAACAGTGGGAACTGCTATGGTTTGCGATCCTCACCTTCACCTTCTTCCTCACCCTCACCTGGTTTTATTTCTGGTGGGAAGTTCACAATGACTACAATGAGTTCAACTGGTGAGTACATCAACTCTTTTCTCCAGTCTGCAAAACCATTACTGAACATCTGTGAGAGAATTAAAAACTAAGTTAGTCCTTTGTGTGCTACAAGGCAACCTTCTATCATGATCCTGGACAGTCTACTGCAGGCTTCCCCAACCTTTTCAATACAGAGGAACCCTTAAAATAACTTTCCGATCTCAAGGAATCCCTGATAAAAGATTATTATGTCTATAGCTCATGATACATTAGTGTGATGGTCTGTGGGAAGAAGGCTCCTTACACATGTGGCCATTGGGATGAATTCTTCCCTTACAGGTAGCTAAAAAGATCAATGGTGTCAGTGGGAACTTATCTGAATGGCTGAAATTGCTGAAGGAACCCTGGTTGAGAAACCCTGCGCTATTGCAAGGATATCGGCAAAAAACTTAAAAGGAGCTTCAGGGAAGGTGGGAGAGTAGGGGGGAGACTTGAAGCTAGAGTTCTGCTTTACGTCTGTTGTCAGCTGTTCACTGTAAATAAATACAATGCCGGTGGCCTTGCGTTTTCCAGCAGATAAGGGGATGTTTACAACTTGATTGCTCATTGTCTCCTGCAGCATTTTAGAATGGTCCATATCATCCCTTATCAGCTGCCACTTGGATTGGGACACGTGACTGCCATGTAGTCCTAAAAATAGGAAATATAGCAGTGAAGGGCCTTTATATATAACTGGTTTAACTGAGACAGAAAGTCAGCATGTTCCTTTCCAATGTCTGGGTCTTGCTTTCGAGCGACTCTGTAATTGAGTTTGTGGCGCTCTCTTTAGAATGAGATGTAGAATCATGTCAGAGATGTTACTAGCCGGAGATAGCGTTCATTCCAGATGGGCAACCAGGAGATGGATGGCCTTTTTAATATTCAGACGCCACATAATAGAGTGATGGATACCCAGCGACTCTGTATGTCAAGTGGGAGAGCTCATTATGGTGATGTTGCAGGACACCTCCTGTAATGGGCATAGAACCGACTGCTCTGCTGTTAGTGCTATGTTTTATTAAAGTGAGACTAAATCAACTCTATCCTCCTATTTTGGTCATTTATATACATAGGTAGTTTTCTGGGTGTGTGTGTGTGCTTGTGTACGTATAGGTTTATATAATATGTGTATATATAACATTTGAAAACCTTGTACTTGTTCATAGTTTTTAAAGTGTAAAAAATCATTTCACTTAATTTTGTATAGCGTTCTTCTAATTGGGACCACTGGTTATCATAGTTCACAAGCACAGATGACCTAGGTTCCTCCTCAGTTCAGGCACACTGACAGAAGAATCAGTGGGGTGTTTGTGTGTGTGTGTGTGTGTGTGTGTGTATATGTATGTATGTGTATATATGTGTATATATATATATAAATATATATATGTATATATGTATATGTGTGTGTGTATGTATGTATATATATATATATATATATATATATATATATATGTATATGTGTGTATATATATAATTATTTTTCTCTTTTTTGGGGGGGGGTGTGTGTGTGTAGGGAAGTGGTATGGGATACTCGGAACGATGTACAAGCCGGAGGACACTCTTCGCTATAGCTGCATGTCTTCAAGTAGTTCAAGGCTTGAGTCAAACAAGCCAGGTATGAGACCCCATAGGAGCAGTCTCCACTTAGAATGATTACTGGTTTCTTCACTAAAGAACAGATCTCTAACAGTCATAAAATCCCCCAGGTCAGATCAGTACTCAATGTCCCTTGGGTAATTGAGTGCCTCCTTCCAGTACTGCAGAACATATTCCAGTGAGGGAGAGATTAACCAGAGCTTCACACCCTCCAACTCCTTTTCACAGGGTTCTTGAGCAGAGTTCCAGATTGGCTCCAGGAGATGACTTGAAAATAGGCCCCCCAGCTAATCTTAACTGGAACTTCGATGAGCAACAATTTGGGCTAAGTAGGATGGCTCAGGGTAGGGGGCAGCCACCCCCAACCTGAACAGGTGGAATCCCCTTACAGAAAGCCCCTGCTGTTCTGTCTTTCAGACTATACCCAGTCCCAGCCACCACCTGGGCCACCTCTCCCAGGGATTGGGTAAGACCGTATAAATCTTCATGCTGCCTGTTTGCCTTGCTCCATGCCTATGTTCCAGAATACACAGTTTTCTAGAAGGCAGGGAAGAGCAACCAAACCCGCAGACTGTAAAAACCTGAACAGCCAAAGACAATCAACATTGCACCACTGACTACAGAATGGAGGGAATTTGGTGTCACCCCACCCTGCTGAAACCCATGTGCTAGGTGGGTGAAACGCATTGGTGTAGGGCCCCAGGCACTCCCCTTTATTCAACCATGCCCAGGCAATCTACCACCTGATTGCCCATATCCATTCATGACAAACAGGAAGTGAAAGTTGCAGAAACCGAAAACAAAACAGCAAGTGAGCGGCCGGCCGTAGATGGATATACACTAGGCTTGCAACAGTGGAACCTGAGTGACTTGCAGCACCAACATCAGCGGGGCAACAGTGACAAGTGGATGCAGAAGGAAGACTCACCCCCCCCAACACCGAAAATTATGCACAACTACATGCGAGTCCTACCTCCTCGCTGAAGAGGAATATTGTCAGTGCCCTGTGCATCTTATTGAGGGCAAACAAGGAAGACGCCGCTCCGGGCGAGCAGTCACTACAGTCTCGGTGCAAACCGGGTTTGAAGAAGCACTGAGGTCAGTGTGAAACGCACGCGTCACCTCCTGGGTTCCGACGCTCTGACTTTGTTGGCTGTCCTTTGCTGTTTTTGGAATAAAATCATTGGAACATTCCTGTGGCATGCAGCCGTTCTTTTCTTCCTTTGATACCCAGTGACCGCACTTGAATTGCCCCATCACCACTTGCATCATTCATCGCTATGCCATACATCTTGACATTGAATCCCTTCCATTTTGGTTTTGAGCCCTTATGTTGCTGCCCTTTGTTGGGTTTGTGCAGACAGCAGTGGCTTTGAATTGGTGAATACCACATGAACTCAGAACTTGGACATAACGTCCACTGCGGTATTTGTATGCTGGTCCGCCACGGACTCCCTCCTTTGCACTTAAGTGATGACACAGGGCATAATTGGGCCTGGATGTTCTCAAGGTAGACACCTAGCATTCAGTTGCCAGTGCCCTGTGGGTTTCCCAGGAGCCCTTCAGACCAGTCTGTAGGTGTTATCCGTTATGTTTTTACACTGTCGGGATAGGATGCAGATTCGGTCTATATTTTACCAATACTGGAGACACGGGGTATACCGTGGGCCTGAATGTCCTAAAGGTAGGCACATAGCATGTAGCTGCAAGTGCCTCGTAGGTTTCCCAGGACCCCTCTAAACACCTTTTTCACGTGTCATCTTTACTAACCTGTTTAGTGTCTTGTATGAATGGAAGTGGCATGGCTGGTATCCCGGGAGTGTTTTTAGAACGTTACCGTTTTAAACTTTTTTTTTTGCCATCTTTTGTGAATGTTTACAAATTGTCTATTTGTGTGCAAATTTTCAATAAAACTTATGTTGGGAGTACTCCGCTGTGTTCCCACCTCCCTTCAAGGTACGGCCCCTCTTTTTTCAGGAGATCTTTCCTCACCCCCTGCCCCTTCTGAATCCCATATTGGTGAACTCCATCCTCACTTTGGATGAGTCGGAACTCCTACCAATGACCTGGCCATTTGACACTCTGGCCAAAAGGTCCATGTCCTTTCCCTTATCCCATTCCCCTTTTGATACTGCTTTCTTATTAGAAAGCCCACTATTCTTTGTAAACTGTGCCGTGGATTTACAGTGAGGGGAAAACTGTATTTGCTCCCCTGCTGATTTTGTACATTTGCCCACTGACAAATTATCAGTCTATAATTTTAATGGTAGGTTTGTTTTAACAGTGAGCAACAGAATAACACAAATATCTAGGAAAATGCATTTCAAAAAAGTTATAAATTGGTTTGTATTTTAATGAATGAAATAAGTATTTTATCCCCTAGCAATCTGCAATATCTTTACCTCCCAGGTGTCTTCTATACAGGTAATGAGCTGAGATTAGACGCACTCTTAAAGGAAGTGCTCCTAATCTCCACTTGTTACCTGTATAATAGGCACCTATCCACAGAAGCAATCGGATTCCCATCATGCAACCATGGCCAAGACCAAAGAGCTGTCCAAGGAGAACAAGACTGGACAGGACAAGATTGTAGACCTGGACAGGACAAGATTGTAGACCTGGACAGGACAAGATTGTAGACCTGGACAGGACAAGATTGTAGACCTGGACAGGACAAGATTGTAGACCTGGACAGGACAAGATTGTAGACCTGGACAGGACAAGATTGTAGACCTGGACAGGACAAGATTGTAGACCTGGACAGGACAAGATTGTAGACCTGGACAGGACAAGATTGTAGACCTGGACAGGACAAGATTGTAGACCTGGACAGGACAAGATTGTAGACCTGGACAGGACAAGATTGTAGACCTGGACAGGACAAGATTGTAGACCTGGACAGGACAAGATTGTAGACCTGGACAGGACAAGATTGTAGACCTGGACAGGACAAGATTGTAGACCTGGACAGGACAAGATTGTAGACCTGGACAGGACAAGATTGTAGACCTGGACAGGACAAGATTGTAGACCTGGACAGGACAAGATTGTAGACCTGGACAGGACAAGATTGTAGACCTGGACAGGACAAGATTGTAGACCTGGACAGGACAAGATTGTAGACCTGGACAGGACAAGATTGTAGACCTGGACAGGACAAGATTGTAGACCTGGACAGGACAAGATTGTAGACCTGGACAGGACAAGATTGTAGACCTGGACAGGACAAGATTGTAGACCTGGACAGGACAAGATTGTAGACCTGGACAGGACAAGATTGTAGACCTGGACAGGACAAGATTGTAGACCTGGACAGGACAAGATTGTAGACCTGGACAGGACAAGATTGTAGACCTGGACAGGACAAGATTGTAGACCTGGACAGGACAAGATTGTAGACCTGGACAGGACAAGATTGTAGACCTGGACAGGACAAGATTGTAGACCTGGACAGGACAAGATTGTAGACCTGGACAGGACAAGATTGTAGACCTGGACAGGACAAGATTGTAGACCTGGACAGGACAAGATTGTAGACCTGGACAGGACAAGATTGTAGACCTGGACAGGACAAGATTGTAGACCTGGACAGGACAAGATTGTAGACCTGGACAGGACAAGATTGTAGACCTGGACAGGACAAGATTGTAGACCTGGACAGGACAAGATTGTAGACCTGGACAGGACAAGATTGTAGACCTGGACAGGACAAGATTGTAGACCTGGACAGGACAAGATTGTAGACCTGGACAGGACAAGATTGTAGACCTGGACAGGACAAGATTGTAGACCTGGACAGGACAAGATTGTAGACCTGGACAGGACAAGATTGTAGACCTGGACAGGACAAGATTGTAGACCTGGACAGGACAAGATTGTAGACCTGGACAGGACAAGATTGTAGACCTGGACAGGACAAGATTGTAGACCTGGACAGGACAAGATTGTAGACCTGGACAGGACAAGATTGTAGACCTGGACAGGACAAGATTGTAGACCTGGACAGGACAAGATTGTAGACCTGGACAGGACAAGATTGTAGACCTGGACAGGACAAGATTGTAGACCTGGACAGGACAAGATTGTAGACCTGGACAGGACAAGATTGTAGACCTGGACAGGACAAGATTGTAGACCTGGACAGGACAAGATTGTAGACCTGGACAGGACAAGATTGTAGACCTGGACAGGACAAGATTGTAGACCTGGACAGGACAAGATTGTAGACCTGGACAGGACAAGATTGTAGACCTGGACAGGACAAGATTGTAGACCTGGACAGGACAAGATTGTAGACCTGGACAGGACAAGATTGTAGACCTGGACAGGACAAGATTGTAGACCTGGACAGGACAAGATTGTAGACCTGGACAGGACAAGATTGTAGACCTGGACAGGACAAGATTGTAGACCTGGACAGGACAAGATTGTAGACCTGGACAGGACAAGATTGTAGACCTGGACAGGACAAGATTGTAGACCTGGACAGGACAAGATTGTAGACCTGGACAGGACAAGATTGTAGACCTGGACAGGACAAGATTGTAGACCTACACACAGCTGGAATAGGCTACAAGACCATCGTCAAGCAGTTTGGTGAGAGGGTGACAACAGTTGGTGCGATTATTCACAAATGGAAGAAACCCAAAATAACACACATTCTCCCTTGGTCTGGGGCTCCATGCAGGATCTCACCTCGTGGAGTTTAAATGATCATGAGAACAGGGAGGAATCAGCCCAAAACTATATGGGAAAATCCTGATCTTGAGGCAGCCAGGACTGAAGTCACCAAGAAAATGATTGGCGACACACTATGCTGTGAAGGGCTGAAATCCTGCAGCGCCCGCAAGGCCCCCTTACTCAAGAAAGCACATGTACAGGCCCGTCTGAAGTTTGCTAATGAACATCTGAATGATTCAGAGGACAACTGGGTGAAAGTGTTGTGGTCAGATGAGACAAAAATAAAGCTCTTTGGCATCAACTGAACTCGCCTTGTTTGGGGGAGGAGGAATGCTGCCTATGATCCCAAGAACACCATCCCCACCGTCAAACGTGGAGGTAGAAACATTATGCTTTTTGGTTGTTTTTCTGCTAAGGGGACAGGACAACTTCACTGCATCAAAAGGACAATGGCAGGGCCATGCACCATCAAATCTTGGCTGAGAACCTCCTTCTCTAAACCAGGGCATTGAAAATGGGTCGTGGATGGCTATTCCAGCATGACAATGACCCAAAACAAAGGAGTGGCTCAAGAAGCACAACGTTAAGGTCCTGGATTGGCCTAGCCAGTCTCCAGACCTTAATCCCATAGAAAATATGTGGATGGAGCTGAAGATTTGAGTTAACCAATTGTTGGCCTCAAAACCTTAATGACTTGGAGAGGATCTGTAAAGAGGAGTGGGACAAAATCCCTCCTGAGATGTGTGCAAACCTGGTGGCTAATTACAAGAAACGTCTGACCTTTGTGATTGTTTTGCCACCAAAGTCATGTTTTGCGAAGGGGTCGAACACTTATTTCACTCATTAACATGCAAATCATTTTATAACCTTTTTTAAATGCGTCGATTTTTTTTGTTCTGTTTCTCACTGTTAAAATAAACCTGCCATTAAAATTATAGACTGATCATTTCTATGTCGGTAGGCAAACATACAAAATCAGCAGGGAATCAAATACTTTTTTCCCCTCAGTTTCTAAAAAGCCTTCATACACGAAATGCACCTGCAAACATTAAAAATGTTTATTAAATTTAATAATCTTGTTTTACAGGTTTTTATATAATAGAACAGGACGCTGGGATGACTGGTCCATTCCAATCCTTGTCACTACTGCTGCGGGATTTACTTATATTACAGCACTCTTGGTAAGTCACTTCGCACAGAATGGGGTCTGGGGGGCTCTGTGACTGGGGACTGGGAGTGTTTCTCAGTAGTGTTTCTCTACTCCAGTCCAAGTTATTTAGCACAAGTGATTTGATAGTTATAGTAGGTGAGGTTGAAAAAAGACACAAGTCCATCAAGTCCACCCTATGTGTGTGGTTTGTATGTCAGTGTTACATTGTATATCCCTGTATGTTGTGGTCGTTCAGGTGCTTATGTAATAGTCATCTGAGGAAAATCTTGAAAAAAATTACCTGTTGGGGGTGCTTGAGGACTTGAGTTGAGAAAAATTGTCTTACAGGGTCAGGTGTGCAAAAAGTAGATTGCCATTTTAAATCAGATCTGCCATCAATGCTGTGCATGTAGCATCCAGTTCCTCTGGTCGATCTATTTGAATATTTTTTTTTTATTTAATTTATTTATTACAGGGAAACCGGTCCACAGAGACCACAATACAAAGACATACAAGTGGTTGTCATACATGCAATTAAACATCAACATAAATCTGTCTCTTTTTGACTTCATGTTTTGAACAAACGATCTGAGCCTGAGTCTTTACATAGGTGGGCATTTCCTGTGTAATTGTGAAGGCCCTTTTTGGGCCAGAAGAAGTCTGAGGTCTTAGGAACGAGAAGTGAAAGGTTCTTTGGTCTTGTGGTTTTGGGCTCCCGTCTGATTTTGACTTTTACTGTAAGGGAGAGAACCTAGAAAGTGGTGTAGTACCATTTGGAAAAGGGGGACAATAGAAAGAGGGGGAGAGAGAAAAAAAAGGGGGGGGGGATTTGGGCACGGGTCTCTATTGGGGCAGTTGCCTCCTATTTACTTGTTCCGGAGGCCTGGACTGGTTGGGTGAGGCGTGTGTTAGGTGTGTTGTCTAGTCGGTCCCTCTGAGTCTCCATCCCTCTTCAGAATATCTAAATGCGTTCCATGCCTGCCACGTCTTGGAGTAAGTCTCCTGGCGATGTTTACTGGTGAGGATCAGGTCCTCTATCCTGCTAACCTCGCCTACTTTGTGAAGCCATTGGGCTATGGTTGATGGGTGTGGGGATTTCCAGTTCAGTGGGATGCATGCTTTCGCTGCGTCTAAAAGGTATCGGATCACTGACTTTTTGTATGCACTGTTTGGTGTCCCCATCTCGTGTAGAAGGAAGTATGTCGGTTTATCTGGCACCATCCGGTCTGTGAATAATTGGGTTATCCGCCACACTTCTGCCCAGAATTTTCAGAGCCGAGGACATGACCAGAAAATGTAGAGGATGGTGTCCTCTTCTCACCTCCAGCAGTGGTGAGAGGCTGTTGGGAAGAGTTTATGTAAGAGGGCGGCAAGGGTTCTGTACCAGTGCGTGAGGATCCCCTAGTTCTGATGCATAAGGAGGATTTATGGGTGAGTGTAAGGATGTGTTGCGTTTCCTAGGCTGTAAAGTGGCAGTCAAGGTCTCTCTCCCATTTAAGAAGGCTTGCTATGTGAATATTTTACCGTCCACAATAGTATACGTTTTTAGGCATCTTCAAGGAAGGGCAATATACTGTATGTAGTTCTTGCTTCAAACATTAAGAAAAAAACGCAGTGGTAGAATAGAGATTAGACCTTCCACTGTTTTAGTCAAAAAAAGAAAATCCAGCAATCTCCAATATTAAGACCTAGTTCCAATTACTATAAAAGGACCATCACCAAAGCCTACAGGCTCGCCAGATTGTAGAACCTCAAAGCATAAAGAGATCGATATGCGCTTGTATGGTGAGTGTGTATTATCATTCCGAAGCAACGAAAATAGTCCCATTACAAAAACCATAGAAAAGGGGGAAACTTCTAATGGTGCAATACCCTTTTTATTCAAGGTAACATGCACACTAGACACTCAAACTGCAGAAAAAATGCTGGGATAGCATTTTTTTGCCAGCGTTTTTGCAGTATTTAGGAGTGTTTTCAAGTGTTTAGGAGCAGTAGCAATTTTGCTCAGTTCCCCACTGACAGCTGAATGTATACTAGACAATTCCCGGAAATAAGAAATTGAGAAAAAACAGAGCGGGGTTCCCCACCCAATCCTTTCGGGTCTGGTATGGATTTTAACAGCTTCCGGACCAGCTGCCGCAGTTATGCTGCGTCGTAGCTGTACATCAGCTCTTTAAGATGCCTCCGGTGACACGCCTGCCTGAAGCGTGTCCCCAGAGCCGATGTGAGTGCCCGCAGGGCACCCACGATTGCTCATTGCAGAACGGAGATGTGTGTGCGTTTTCTCAGGGGAAAGGACACAGATCGTGTGTTCATACGAAGTACGAACACCAATCTCTCTCTTCCCCTAGTCGGTCCCATCCTCCCTACAGTTAGAACACACCTAGGGAACATAGTTAACCCTTTAATTGCCCTCTAGTGTTAACCCTTTCCCTGCCCATACAGTAATATGTACATTTTTATAGCACTGATCGCTGTATAAATGTCACTGGGACTACCATTTATCAAAAATGTCCCAAATGTCCCTGCCCCCCCCCCCCAAAAACAGAATTTAGATCTGCCTGTGTAAAAAAGCAGATCTCCGTTCTGACAGGGGGAAAAGGGATGGATCTTGTGTAACTGCAAAGCAGGGAATAAAATCCATCTCTCTCCCAGTAAAAGCACCTACGCAGTACACAAAAACACTGGCTAGGCACACAGTTAACCCTTTGATCACCCTAGTTATTAACCCCTTCCCAGCCAATGTCATTGCAGTGACGTGCATATTTTTAGTTTGTAGACGCACGAACGTTCGCGCAGACCAATCAATATACGCTTATTTCATTTTTTGTTTTTTCGTTTTTTACCAAAAATATGTAGCAGAATACATATTGGCCTGTATTGAAGAAATGTTTATATTTTATATTTTTTTTTTTATTGGATATGTTTTATAGCAGAAAATATTTTTTTTCTAATGTTTTTTTTTTTTTTTTTTTCAATTCTAGCCTAAAAAAAACCCACATTGGCGAGGGGGAAAAAAATTAAAAATGTTATTTGGGGACAATGTCGCATGACCATACAATTGTCCATTGTAACGCAGTGTCCTATTTAAAAAATGGCCTAGTCATGGGGGAGGGGGGGGGGGGTTAAATCTTCTGAAGGTCAAGGGTTTAAAAAAATCTATTATTGGCCTATTCTTCACCATGTTCTTCAGACCTGGCGTTTAGAGAGGGAATTGGGCCTAAGAGCAACAGGGTACAAAATGTACTCAATGGCTTAAGTCGGGAAAGGAAAGGCCGTGCTAAATGACAGAGCGGCTTTGTTCATAATTGCCAGCTTCCCTTTGAAAACGCTAGTTTATTCGTAATTACATTTGTTCTCATTTGCCTCGGTCACCTTTGTGTCCTCTTAATGTTATGTGGTTTGTATGCGCCCAACATTTAACAAACGTACTGCTGTAATTATGGCGCTTTATTTGCTCCAAGAGCTTTATCGGTGGGCTGGGATTAAACATTCTCTAAACGCGTTTTTTTTATTACTGTGATCCATCAACAAGCTTTTAAATATTCATGGGATAATGGAGGGATCATATAGGGAGATTGTATCCGCTTAAAGCCCTGCTAGTGCAGGCTCGGGCCCTGGGAAGATTATTTAAAGGTCAATGTTTTAAATTGAAAAAAAAAAAAACTGTTTTCTGGTTCTTGAATAACTGGCTACAAGACTCAACCGCTGGCTTCTCATTGGTAGAAGTGTTATAGGAACTTTGATGTCAGTAGATACAGATAGTGGATATTTTGCGCACCCAGACAGGTTTACATTTGGGGTATTTGCACACAATACTGATGTATGAATGTAAATAGCGCAGTGTTGTAAAAGACTGACTGCCACATCCATAGATTCAAATATGGAACAGAGAATAGAACCCAACTGGACTTTAAAGGCAGTAACCATAGTAAGAGTACAGTGAAGTAAAATCAATACGTTTTATTCCGACATGATAAAAAGGTGATCAGAGTATAAAATGAAGAACAAGTAGAAATAACCATACAGAATCCGGTACCCTATAGCTCATAATCTGGAACCCAGGGCTGGTCTCATGGGGTTGGAGACCAGACCAGAGGTGGTGTACCCAGGAAAGTTCCCAACATATTTTGTAATATATAGAAAATCCTTATTTCGGGGAGGGTAAGAGTACCGTATATGCACAAATACACAGAGTGCACAGTTAATACCATTACAGATGAACTATACAGTATGATGGGAAATATTACAAACTCCTGATACATGGCTATGTCAGGGAAGATGATAGATGTCTCTCGATGTGCCCTACTGGATTGCGCCCACAGATGGATTAACAGTGAGAGGGAAAGGGTATCCCATACATCAGAGGAGTGAGCGAAGTGTATGCCAGATGGAAGGTGACCAACATTGCAGAGTTTTTTTGCCCCCGCTTCCTCCTCCTACCCTCTTGTTCCTTTCTTTCTCCCATCTCCTTCCCTATCCCCATTGCTGCTATAATACACACACTCATGCATACATCTTACACTCATCATCATTCTCATCATCGCTTTTTCTATAAACACCTTTATTACATTAGGAGTGGCTCCATATATGTAATCCTTGTGAGCACCAACTGACGCAGTGTTGGTCACCTTCCATCTGGCATCCACTTCGCCCTCTCCCCTGGTGTATTGGATACCCTTTCCCTCTCACCTGTTCCTCCATCTGTGGGCACAATCTGGTGGGACACATCTAGAGTGACAACTTCCTTGACACAGCCATATATCGGGAGTATGTAATATTTGCTATCATACTGTAAAGTTTAACTGTCCACTCTGTGTATTTGTGCATATACTTATATATGTTTATTATTACACCCTTAGACCATTATACCTCGCTCTTACCCTCCCATGAAGAATGAATTTCTATATATTCCGAAAAATGTTGGGAACTTTCCTGGGAGCACCACCTTTGGTCTGGCCTCCAACTCTGAGCCCAACGCTGGGTTCCAGATTAAGCTATAGGCTACCAGATCTATAGATGTGTGGTTATTTTGACGGTACTCTTACTACCATGGTTACTAACTGCCTTAAAAGTTCAGTTGGGGCCCTTTTCACGGTTCCACATTACTGATGTATGAATATTAGACATTCCTGGGAGAAAAAACACGGGTATGGGTTGTATAGTACTTGCGCGTATTTGCGCGCATGCGCACACCTGCGTCGTAATCTTTCACCCCTTTATTTTAACCAGGAGAGTGTGGCATATGCGTGTATATGTGCGTAAAAATACTGATCGGCAACGCAGATCTTTTTTATTTTTTTATTATTTTTTAACTGATCTGCAGTATATTCAGCGCATGTTCACACACCTTTTTTGTACAGGCACATTTAAAACGATGATCTGCATTTAAATCGGTAAAAAAAAAAAAAGCCGCTGAATCCCTAAAAACTGTGTTTTTAGGTAGCAGTGTGGAAGATGCCCTTAGGGGGACCTTGCATCCCAGGGTCCGGCAGCTTCCTGTCAGGGAGGGTGATGTCATCATTGGGCCTTTTCCCAGGATCCTGGGTATCTGAGAACCCCAAACCCCATCAGACTGCACTCCTGGATTATACAGGAGCTCATTTTTTACACCCAGGACTCAGGAGAAGGGCCATTGATGCCATTCTTGTCCCAGGTGAGCGTGCAGGAAATCTGAGTGTAAGAGGAGTATTTTTAAAAAAAAAATTTCCCTTTTTTTTAACCTAGCATTTTTTTTTTTTTTTTTTATGTGGGGCCACCTAATGCTGAAAATCCAAGGTTCACGTAAACTAATTTAGAGGACACCTACCATGATTGGCTGTAATGTTCACCCTGATATTCCTCTATTGACGATGACATCTCATCTTTTTAAATGGATTGCCAATATCCTTATTTTCTGAATGATCTGAGCTGAAAATGCCGGTGTTTCTCGATTTGCAGGCACTACCTTGTGTAATTCTAAAATAATGCTGTAGCTATTCTGCCGCCCTACCCTGAAGTACTGTAAAATACATTAGCTGAGGGACCCTTGGTGAAAAATGTGTGTGAAAACAAGTAGATCAACAAATATAGACAGCTAAAGTTATGTGCAGTTCTCTTTGAAAAGTTAAAGTGAGCGTAAACCGTCTTTATTGGTTTCAGCCAAGGAAGCTGCCATCTTGGCCTCTGTTTGAACTTTAACTGCCATGATCCTGCACATATCAGTTATGACACCAGCCATTGGCTGGTTTGGTTGAGAGCACATCTAATGTGACCGTTGGCATTCTCAACACATGCCGGAAATGAATTTTTTATTTTTTGAAACTGTTAAATTGATGGGTTTACTTCTGCTTTAACCACTTGCTGACCAGCCGCTGAGATTGTACTACGGCAGGTCGGCTCATTGCCGTCCTTGTGCATCAGCTTGGGAACTCTGTATTGTGGGCGTGCGTGCCAGCGGGTGAACCAATCAGTGGGTGGAACAGACTCTGTCTACCAGCCACGTGCAATTGTTCCCCGCAGTGACAGAACGCGGATCTGCCTGTGTAAACAAGGCAGATCTCCGTTCTGGCAGGGGAGATCACACAGATCCTGTCTTTCTGCTAAGCAGGAAAACTGATTTGTGTGTTTCCCCTAGCAGCCCATCACCCCATACAGTTAGAAAACACACACAGGGAACACATTTAATCCCTTGATTGCCCCTGATGTTAACTCTTTCCTGGCAGTGCAATGTCAGTGCATATTTTTAGCACTGATTACTGTAAAAATGTCACTAGTTCCCAAAAAGTAAAAAAAAAAAAGTCAGCTAGGTGTCTGATCTTTATGCCGTAATGTCGCAGTTCCACTAAAAATCGCAGTCCCACTAAAAATCGCAGATCACCCACATTACTAGTGAAAAAAATAATAATAATAAAAATGCCGTAAATCTATTCCCTATTTTGTAGACTCTCTAATTTTTGCACAATCAATATACACGTACTGCGATTTATTTATTTTTGTAGAATATATATCAGCCTAAATATATATATATATCAGCCTAAATATATATATCAGCCTAAATATATATATCAGCCTAAATAAATAAATAAATATATATATATATATTTTTTTTTTTGGGAGGACATTTATTATAGTAAAAAAATATTGCTTTTTTTTTCTTTCCCCAAATTGTTGCTCTTTTTGTTTATAGCGCAAAAAAACGCAGAGGTGATCAAATAACACCGAAAGAAAGCACTATTTATGGGGAAAAAAGGATATAACTTTTTTTTGTGTACAACTTCGCATGAAATTGTCGGTTAAAGTGACTCAGTGCCAGATCACAAAAAAATGGCCTGGTCAGGAAGTGGGTGAATCCATGCCAGGAACACTATCACATTGGATGTGCTCTCAACCAAGCTGTCAAACCATGAAATGGTTGGTGTCATAACTGATCACATGTTCAGCACCATGGCAGTTAAAGCACAGAGGGCTAAGATGGCAGATTACTTGGCTGAAAACGATGGGTTTAGTGCCGCTTTAATATCACCTACCCATTGGTCCTTTTACAATGATGGGTGAGCATCTACAACCTATTTATTGATGCTTTGATTTGATGGGTGGGCTTACCAATTATAGGGGCCCGTTAGGCATAGGAAGATGAGATCACCCCCTTAGAGTGATTAGTCAAGAGCCGCATGTAACTTCAGCTGCCTGTATATGCTTATTCATTATATGCTCAGCTTGAACTGTTCAGGGCTGTTTTTTTTTTTTTTTTATATATATTAGGATTATTGGGTATGGGAATTTAGTGTAATGATTATTTTATGGATATAGCAGATTTCGGTTCTGCATTAACTTGCCATTTGTCGATTCACTCACTGTATTTATATTTAATTTATTTTTATTTTTTTGCAGATATTAGCACTATGCCACATCGCTGTGGGACAGCAAATGAACATACACTGGCTTCACAAGGTGACTACATAGGCCTGGAGGGAATTGTAGCCAAAAGTTTGTGGACCTCCTCCAAATGATTGAGTTCTAGATGGCACCGATACCATTTTCTTTTTTTTTTTCGTTTTTACAACGAATAAGAGTACTGATAATTTTATTCTATTTTTTTTAGTACTTGCTGATGCCAATTACCTATACCTACCGCAACTGTTTTTTGTTTTAACTTCAGCTTTCAGCAATGTTACAAAGCATTGAAAAGTTATTTACAAATGAAATCGTTTTATTTATTTTATTTTTTTTAATTTGGCACTTTTTCAATGTGAAAATATATGTTAATATATATCAAAGAGGTGTGTTTCAAATGGCCTATAGTACACCACTCGGCGCCAAATTCAACCAACCAGTAGCTCTGCAGTATAAAATGCCCCTCCTAATTTACCATGAAGTAAAATTTCATATGGGGGAAAAGATCCAGCAGCCGTTTAAAAAAAATAAAAATTTATATAGACAATAGTATAAATAGTGCTGCACAGTTCTCGGCCGTCAATGAAAGGCAATAATACTTTTAATGCTGGATTATTACTTTGTGTATGTAGAATATTATAGGGGGGTTGTTTGGCTTATGTGAGAAATGTTCAATAAAATAGGATTACGCTACGTGCAATTCTCTGTATTCTGACATTTTTTGGAGCACATATGTCAGCTGGACCCCAGTGGATGATGATGGCACAATGGTAACCTATTGAGGGAATATCTATCAGCTTTGTCTGGTGAGTTTAACCCCCTGAGGGGGTATGCTACACGTGGTGAAATCCTTGGAATTCTGGTGGATGGTGCTGTAACAACACTTAGAATAATCACCAACATCACCCTTCAACGCTGATTGAACTATTATCATCACCAGTACTGCACAAAGGACTTTCTTATACTCTTATATGGTTTTGTTTACAGGATCATATTTTATCTAAGCGCTGTTTTAGTATTTAAATTCACAGGAACTGGACTGATTTATTTTTATACTATTGTCTATATAATGTTAATATATATGTGTAAAAATATTCACTAACAAAGCAAAAAAAAAAAGTTTTAAATGTTTTATCGTTTATAAAATAGACAAAGATAGAAGGGTTTAGTGCAGGAAAATAATTAGATGGAGAAGGAGAATAGGGCGTTAATTAAGGCTGATTAGCGTAAATTAAGGGTTATTGAGGAGTTAAACAGAGGAACATTTGTTCATTTTTTTGATCTGCAGATGAAGAAACAAAGATACAAAAAAACAATGTTTCTTTTATTTTAGTGTTTCAGGGCTGAGCAATGTTGTTAATAAACATTTCCGGCTGCTTTTTTTTTTTTTTTTACGGCTCCAATTACCGGACTTCTTTAAAGCGGTAGTAAACCCGCTATTTATTTATTTTTAAACACCTACAAAGCAAAAGGAATAATGAGCTAGTATGCACCGCATACTAGCTCATTATGAAATACTTACCTTAGAACGAGGCCCCGACATCTGGCCCGATCCATGCCGAGGGAGTTGACATGCTCCCTCGGCGTTTCTTCCGGCTATCGCGGCTCTGGCGCTGTGAGTGGCCGGAGCCGCGATATCGTCACTCCCGCGCATGCGCGCGGGAGATTTCATTCCGGCCGGTCGGCCACTGCCGGATTTTCAGGCCGAGAATCCCATTGTGCGCATGCGCCGCTGCAGTCAGCGGTGCATACCGAGGGGAATATCTCCTAAACCGTACAGGTTTAGGAGATATTTTTTTTACCTACAGGTAAGACTTATTATAGGCTTTCCTGTAGGTAAAAGTTAAAAAAATTAGTTTACAACCACTTTAACACTGGGGAGACCCACTGACAGCTCAAAGAACCAAGCCTGAAAGTAACGGTTTCGGGTATCGATGCATTTGTACGAGTAACGATACTTGTGCAAATACTCGGTATCATCACCAATACTAGTATCGGTGCAACCTTAGTTCCTAGAGTTTCTAGGGAATGGTTCTGTTAATGCTACAGCATACAAAGCTATTTCATTCAATTGCACACTTCCAGTCTTGCAGTTTGGGGAATGTTATTTCTGTTCTAGCATGACTGTTCCCCTGTGTACAAAGCCAGCTCCATAAATACATGGTTGATGCTTTTGGTGTGGAGGAACTTGAGTGTCCCGTAGAGTTGGGTCTTCTTATCCAACATCAGTAACCAACCTCACAATAGTTCTTTTGTCTGAATGGGCACACATTTTCAGACACCCTCCAAAATCTTGTAGAAAGTCTTCCCAGAAGATAAGCTGTTATAACCACAAGGTCATGGCCATGATTTGTTATGAGATGTCTAACACACTCATGCAGGTGTGATAATCAGCACACTTTGGCCATCAAGTGTCATATAGTCGAATGCAACATGGATAAATTGCTTGTGATAGAAACATTTAGTTGCATTTTCTTAAAGTGGACCTTTTAGTACAAATTGAAAGAGTTTCAAATTCTTTAAATCCCATCCAAAAAAAAGGGGTCCTTCACAAGTTTGTTCCAAATGCGATGCGAATTCAGCCATGCAGTTTGGCTGAATTTGCATCACGTAGACATCGCATGTGATATACACAGCAATGCGGTGCGAATCACATGCCATGTCCGGCATCCCGCCAGTGTGAACCCAGCCTAAAAGTGTTTTTCTTCTGTTTTTCAGGCTTTCCTTGCTGCTGTTCTGATCGCTACAGTTGTAGTTATGTCGTCCATAGAACAAATGTGGGAGGAAGAATGGAACGTCCTATTCATTTCCTTCCAGGTAACTTGCTTTGTTGATTTATATTCATATCGGGGAGGGACTTTTAGGCCTCTTTCACAAGGGTGGCTAGGGGTGGTAAAACGAGTTTTACTGCCCCCTGACCGCCCACCTTTGTGTTGTGGTCGCAGAAAATTTTGCTTGGTGTGTGGAGTTTGCAGGCATGTTAAACTCGCCCACTCAGGTCTGATATGGATTGTAAGGGGGAACCCCACACCAAAAAAAATATCTGTGGAGTTCCCCCCAAAATCCATAAGATGCCACCAGGTGACAGACAGGTGGCCCCCGCCCTTCCCTATATAAGAACTCTCAGACAGAGGAGCCTGCAGTAGGCAGACGATCTCCATGTCAGCTATAGCATTTTTTTTTCTTTTTCGGGGACGGTGTGATTGACGATGGATTTACACCGAGTGACAATTCCTTTATTAAAAAATAAATAAATAAATTGTCCAACTGTTTGGTTTTTATTACTTGACACTTTTTTTTATGGTGAATGGGTAGGGGTACTACGTACCCCATACTCATTCACATGGGAGGGATCGGGACCTGGGGGCCCCTTGTTAAAGGGGGTTTCCAGATTCAGATAAGCCATCTGCCCACAGACCCCCCCCACAACCACCGGCCATGGTTATGGGGATTAGGCCCTTGTCCCTATCAAAATGTTGAGAGCATGTGGCCTGGTATGGTTTGGGGAGGGAGTGTCGCTCACTTGTCTGCCCCCCCCCCCCTTCCTGACCTCCCAGGCTACATGCTCAGATAAGGGTCTGTTATGGATTTTGAATTTTGGCATGGAGTTCTCCTTAAAATCCACATCAGACCCAAAGGGCCTGATAGAGACTGAGGGGGGACCTCAGGCCCTTTATTTTTTTTGCCGGCAATCTTTACATTCATCTGTCAGTGGGGAAGCCCGCTGACAGATTAGGACTCATCAGTTGTTAAGGACATGGGCGGCTAGCTTGCTTAACAACCAGCTATTCTTCACACAGAATTTGTTTTTCGACAGATCCGAATTCTAATCATTCCGCAAAGTTTGAATTCATTGGGAAACGAATAATCAAAGCTAATTTTTAACAGATTTCAACAAATACATCCGAATAACCAAAAATGAGTCTGAATTTGTATTTGGACCAAAACCAATTGCACATGTCTACCTTTCATCAGGGCTTGCATGCTGGTAGACAACTGTTTGGCAACCTTTTGATCTCTCTAACCTTTTTGTCTTGGCACTGTCCAGTCTTCCCAAATGACTGCCAGCATGCAAGCCTCGATGAATGAATTGTGAGCCCACAAAATGCATTGGCTATATCCTCTTACCAGTTGTCAAGATATTTAAACTGGGCTTGGTACCAACATTTGGCGCTCTCGTTGTTTCATTTACGATTATGAACTCCCGAGTTGAATTCTTTGTGCCCGAGCGCAGCAAAGGAGTATATTTTGACTAAATAACTTCCTTCCCGAAACACAGTACATCTCACCTCCCCTGCTATATCAACAGTTCTTACCGAGGTCTGTGATACCAATGAGGAGATTTCTGCTCACGTCCTGTGCCAGCTGTACATGTTACATTTATCCTACTTAAAATGTATATAATGAGTATCATTTTCTTGCAGGCAACGGCTCCATTTTTGCACATTGGGGCACTGGTTGCCATTACTATGCTGGCGTGGATCATCGCCGGCCAGTTTGCGCGGTCAGAAAGGGCCGGTGAGTATTTTATGGTCATCACTGGTTTTAGTTTAATACTCTACTAAAGTGTATGTTGCACTGAAATGCGTAGTCTGCTTATTTTTTTGGGATTCCCACCCCCAACGATTACCACCCCCCATGCCAAATTTCTGCATTATGGTATAGTAAAAAAAAAGTAAGAGTTTGGAGTTTATTCTTCGCCCCCAAACTGAGGATCCCAGATCTCTCACGAGGATGCGTCTGCACTGTACTAGAGTGTCTACTCGTTTGTGGATGTTTGGAAAGGACGATCACGATTTTTTTGTTTTTTTGTTTTTTGCTATAGGGCCCTGAAGCAGTAAGCAGATCATGCCTTTTAATGTTTTTTGAAGGAGAACTCTTTGCCCTTGTACACACGGTCAGAGATTCCGACAACCAAATCCGTCAGAGTAATTCCGACGGATTAATTCCGGAAGAGGTCCGGAAGTGATGTTGCATACACACGGTCGGACTAAGTTGTCGGAAAATCCGATTGTACATAACATGATGACGTTATTTCGTTACGACGGGACTACGTTCAGGCTATTAGCCAAAAGCTTTGGCCTAGGAATTTGATCTGAGCATGCGTGGCACTTTGTCCGTCGGAGTAGGCTACACATGATCGGAGTATGTCCGATCGGATCATTTTGTCGGAAAATTTTACCGGCAAGTTGGAACAGTCCGATGGAGACCACACACAGTCGGAATATCCGACACAACGGTCCGATAGGAAACATTCCGATGGAATCTCCGACTTTGTGTACAAGGGCTTTCACTACCTGTACAGCAGAGCTCAGAGAGGGGGAGGGAGAAGCAGCACTATGAGCCAATTGTGCATTTTGTAGAACAAGGATTATGTTAGGAGATAGCAGAGTCACAGAGAAGGGCTCTTCATTCTGCTGATAAACATTATCAACAAAATAAAAGAAATCACCATTTTTTATGTACATACAAGGTTAATATTATACATATGATTTTGCAATAATATTTATCTTTTCCAGTTTTCCAGATTTGTCTCATCCTGGCATATTTGGCTGTAGTCATTGCACTGTACCTCGTCCCCCTCACTATCTATTCCCCATGCATCATGGACCGCAAGGATCTGGGGCCAAAACCCTTGATCATTGGCCATCAAGGTGCACCAATGGTAAGAATTTTACCTAAAGAGAACCAGTCGCCTTTGAAAATGTTCGCTGTTACACTGGAGCAGGGGTCTCCAAACTTTACAAACAAAGGGCCAGTTTCAGATTTTAGGGGGACAGGCTGTTTCCAGTGGTGATAGAAATTGTCCCAGTTTAAACGGGGGATAAAAAACAATGCCCCAGGCTTGTTGGTCAGTAGGAGGAGCAATTGCAGCCTGTCATCAGTGGCAGGAATAGTGCCCTATCATGGTGTCAGTGGGAGGAATAGTGCCCCATCATTGGCATCAGTGAGAGTAATCGGGCCCCCCGTCGATGTGAGTGAGAGGAATATTGACCCATCATTGGTGTCAGTGGGCGGAATATTGGCCCATCATTGGTGTCAGTGGGCGGAATATTGGCCCATCATTGGTGTCAGTGGGCAGAATATTGGCCCATCATTGGTGTCAGTGGGCGGAATATTGATCCATCATTGGTGTCAGTGGGTGGAATATTGGCCCATCATTGGTGTCAGTGGGTGGAATATTGGCCCATCATTGATGTCAGTGGGCGGAATATTGGCCCATCATTGGTGTCAGTGGGCGGAATATTGACCCATCATTGGTGTCAGTGGGCGGAATATTGGCCCATCATTGGTGTCAGTGGGCGGAATATAGACCCATCATTGGTGTCAGTGGGCGGAATATAGACCCATCATTGGTGTCAGTGGGCGGAATATTGACCCATCATTGGTGTCAGTGGGCGGAATATTGGCCCATCATTGGTGTCAGTGGGCGGGATATTGGCCCATCATTGGTGTCAGTGGGAGGAATATTGGCCCGTCATTGGTGTCAGTGGGAGGAATATTGGCCCGTCATTGGTTTCATTGGGAGAAATAGTGCAGCCGTCAATGATATCAGTGGAAGAAATTGTGCCCCATCATTGGGAGGAATAGTGCCCCAGCCATGTTAGTTGGAGTTGGAGGAATTCTGCCTCGCTGTCGGTTGCAGAAAGTGGGAAAAGAAAAGGTGGGAGATGGTCAAAATGAAGAAAAGTGCAGAACTAAGGGGAGGGGGGGGGGGGGGGTGACGGCGGCAGTGGTGCCATCCTCTCCCACCTCTTACTGATCTCATCCCCCACCACCACTGATCTCATCCCTACCCTATCCCCCCCATCCCCTCTGTTGTAGAAGTAATGGTGGGTGGGTAGGGTTGGGATCAGTAAGAAGCAGAGGTGGTGGAGTACTTGGGATGGATTGATTGCACTGCAATTCGAATTGTCAGTCACTTGAATGCCTCCAGGGATGCCTTTCCTCATGGGTAGAGAGAGAGACCTTCCCCAACACTCGATTGGTGTCAGCTGACTTCACTTTTCAGTGTCCGCCCCGCCTCCCTACATTCTCTCTCTGGAAAAGTGGGGTGGGATGGGGCGCTTCAGACAGTCTCTCTGAGTCTCAGCCTCTTCTCAGCTTAGCGGGTGAAAGCCCCCCCTCCCCGCGGCGGAACGAACGGCCAGGCAGCGCGGCCACGGCGGCCTCCCGGGCGGTAGATGTAATTGTGGTTACTCTGCCCAAGTAATGGGAACTGAGTTACCATGAGGGGAAGAGGAATCAGATAACTCGTTACCCTCTAAAGTAACTGCGTTAAGTAACTGTTTATTTTAACTCTGTTACTTACATCACTGTTGGTCACACAAAGGCAAGTTCAACTGTCAGCTAGTTTTTAACCTAAAGGTTTATTACATTTCAGCACTTACTGTTTTAAGATGTTGAAACCATAAGAACTGTTGGAAGGTTGTCTTCATCGGTTTGGTTATTTTTGGGATTGAAATTGGCATAAAATCCAACTCTGGGCTCCATAGTCCCCTCAAGTGACCCCCCCCCCCCCCTCCTTCCCCTGGAGTCTCCCTCCGTATGTAGGATATATTTTGATATTTAATATATCTCTGATATTTATCCTGAAAGATTGAGGACATTTTGTGGTGAAAGAGGTCCTGCATTGCAATTATTGCTGTGGCTGATGGCCCCATATTGCCAGAGTTGTGCTTTAAAATTGTTCCGTGCAGCCAGCAAATAACAAAGCAGTTCAGTACAAAGTTTCCTGTTGATTGGATAAGGGAGGAGAAGCTGCTTTTCTAGTTGCAGGGAATTGAAAAGACAACTTTTGGTGCTTTATTATTATATAGAATGTTCTTTAATGAATATATTTCTTCTTTAATTGGCATTTTTATTGTCTGCCAGGGGTTCAGCTGTAACCCATAACCTGCTCTCTAGACCTCTATGCTTGCATAGAAAGAAATACTGTTCTTATGATGCAATATTTTCTACTGGTATAACTGAAAATTTGTGAAAAGCTTTGGCGCCTGTTGGCTCCATCCGAGATTTCAAGGAGTGACAGTATGCATGAAGGCTGATTTTTATTTTTTAGTTTTTTTCTGCTTTGATGTATTTCTGGATAACCTGTGGTGCTCTGGGAATCCTTTGTCATGTGTTAAATGGTTAATTGCAAAACAAAAATGGTGTACATAGGATAGCGCTATACACATTAAGTTAAAAACGGCTACATTTAAAAAAATATATAAAAATCTTATGGTTTGCCTGTAACAGAGGCTTGGGGGAGGGGGGGGGGTGTGTGTCATGGGAAATGACAGGCACCAGATTGAGAGCCATATGGTAGCTACATGTCAGCAGAGGGTGTGAGGGCTGTGTGTGGGTGGGCATGCTACTGTAACAGAATAACGCAGAGGGTCTCTGCGGTTACAGATTGCTGTATAGGGACTCAGCTGTAAATGCATGCTGGGGGGGGGGGGGGGTGCTGTTATAGATTGTATTAGAATTATAAACTTGCCTACACAAATACAATACAATTATATGGGGGGGGGGGGCACTTCCTCTAATAGACTGCTGTATGGGGGGGCATCACTGTAATATATTGCTATATAGGGGCTCAGTTGTAATAGATGTGTGTGGGGGGGGGAGGGAGAGAGACATTCAGCGGCTGCATTGAGGCCATCAATTTCCTCAAAATGCTGCTTCCGCCCCTCCCCCCCCGCAGTGCTACCAGGCTTTCCCTTCCCACCTCCCGCTGGCTGCTGCAGGGGATCTGTCAGGATGGGGAGTGGGGAAGGGGCCGGTAAGTGAGTAACTTATCAGCCCCTTCTTTGTCTTAATGAATTAAACTATGTTCGTGAATGAACAGAAAGCTCTGTAAAGAGATATTCCTGTTCATTCTGTACAGCTGAGGCTGCAGAGTAAGGGACTGATGAATCGATGTCCTTAGTTCCTTAGTTCCTTTCTCTATCTTACAAATAAGACGACGGGGTCTGGTTAGTCCCCTAATATTTGACCAAAACCAATAAAATAAAACAATAAAATTATAAGAAAATAACAAAAATAAAATAACTGACACCAGTGGCACAACTGCCAGGGTCGCAAAGGTTGCACTTGTGACTGGGCTCTGGCTTGTGGCCACCACGGCAGGAAGGTGGCCCGCTGTGGGACCATAATAAAGGATCCTAGAGGTTAAAGCGGGAGTCCGCCGGGAGTTCCGCCGTTTTTTTTTTTTTTTTTTTTTTTTTTTTTAAAGCCAGCAGCTACAAATACTGCAGCTGCTGACTTTTAAAATAGTGACACTTACCCGCCCAGCGCGCCCACGATGTCGGCACCCGAAGCCGATCTCTCGATCGTCTCTCGGGTGCTGCCGCCGCCATCTTGGGTATGGGAATCAGGAAGTGGAGCCTTTCGGCTTCATTTCCCGGTTTCCTACTGCGCATGCGCGAGTCGCGCTGCGCAATAAGGATGGTCCCCGCTGTCTCTTGGATCCGTGTGTTTCCCAGCAGGCAGCGGGGCACTTGCGGAAAGGGGCGGGCACTTGCGGAAAGGGGCGTACCTTCTGCAGAATCTACGCCGGAAGTGGGTGCAGATACCTGTACTGTACAGGTACCTGCACCCCCCCTCCCCCCTGAAAGGTGCCAATTGTGGCGCCGGAGGGGGGGAGGATTCCAATGAGTGGAAGGTCCACTTTAGGGTGGACCTCCGCTTTAAAGGACCCCGGTATCAGTGGGAAGGGCCCCAGTTGGGGGCCATTTATGATTTCTTGCCCTGGGGCCCTGAAGGTTCTAGTTACACCTCTGATGGGGGAACTTTGCCATCAAAGATCACTGTATGGGGAAGCACTGTCATAGATTACTGAATTTGGAGGGGGGGGGGGAACTCTGCTGTAATTGATACAGTGCCTTGAAAAAGTATTCACACCCCTTGAAATGTTCCACATTTCGTCATGTTACCAAAAATGTAAATTTATTTTATTGGGGTTATTTCAATATTATTGAAAAAGAAATGGAGTTTGGCATGAACAGACACAATAGTGCTTTTATTGGGGTTTTATGTGATCAACACAAAGTGGCACATAATTGTGAAGTGGAAGGAAAATGATAAATGGTTTTCAATTTATTTTTTATAAATAATGTGAATTGTGGTGTACATTTTGTATTCAGCCCCCCCCCCCAGTCAATACTTTGTAGAACATCCTTTCACCGCAATTGCAGCTGCAAGCCTTTTTTGGGGATGTCTCTACCAGCTTTGCACATCTAGAGAGGGAAATTTTTGCCCTTTCTTCTTTGCAAAATATCTCAAGCTCTGTCAGTTTGGGTGGAGAGCGTCTGTGAACAGTAATTTTTATGTCTTAACACAGATTCTCAATTGGATTTAGGTCTGGACTTTGACTGGGCTATTATAATACATGAATATGCTTTGATCTAAAACATTCCATTGTAGCTCTGGTTTAGGGCCGTTGTCCTGCTGGAATGTGAACGTCAGCCCCAATCTCAAGTCTTCTGCAGACTCTAACAGGTTTTCTTCTAAGATTGCCCTGTATTTGACTCCATCCATCTTCCCATCAACTCTGACCAGCTTCCCTGTCCCTGCTGAAGAAAAACGTCCCCACAACATGATGCTGCTTCCACCGTGTTTCACGGTGGGGATGGTGTGTTCAGGGTGATGTGCAGTGTTAGTTTTCCACCACACATAGTGTTTTGCTTTTAGGCCAAAAAGTTCAATTCTGGTCTCATCTGACCAGAGCATCTTCTTTCACGTGTTTGCTGTGTCCCCCACATGGCTTCTCACAAACTGCAAGCAGGATTTCTTATGGCTTTCTTTCAACAATATCTTTCTTCTTACCACTCTTCCATAAAGGGCAGATTTGTGGAGAGCACGACTAATAATTGTCCTGTGGACAGATTCTCCCCCCTGAACTGTGGATCTCTGCAGCTCCTCCAGAGTTACTCTGATGAATGCTCTCGTTGCCCGGCCTGTCAGTTTAGGTGGACGGCCATGTCTTGGTTGGTTTGCAGTTGTTCCATACTCTCTCCATTTTCAGATGATGGATTGAACAGAGCTCCATGAGATGTTTAATGCTTGGGATATTTTATTATAACCTAACCCTGCTTTAAACTTCTCCACAACTTTATCCCTGACCTGTCTGGTGTGTTCCTCGCCCTTCATGATGCTGTTTGTTCCCTAAGGTTCGCTAACAAACCTATGAGGGCTTCACAGAACAGCTGTATTTATACTGAGATTAAATTACACACAGATGGACTCTATTTCCAAATTAGGTGACTTCTGAAAACAATTGGTTCCACTAAGTTTTGGTTATGGGTATCCCAGTAAAGGGGTCTGACTAAAAATGCACGTCACGCTTTTCAGATATTTGTAAAAAAAAAAAAAAAAATGTAAAAAACATTTATCATTTTCCTTCCACTTCACAATTATGTGCCACTTTTTCTGTATGGGGAGACTTTGCTGTCATAGCTGTATGGGGGAGTTTGTTGTGATAAATTGCTGTATAAGGGATCTGCTTTCGGGGGGGGGGGGGGGGGGCGGCTCTGCTGTAATGGAAATTTCTGCAAGGGGGAGACTCTGCTGTCATGGTCTACTGTATGATAGCTTGCCATATGGGGGGGGGGGGGGGGGGGTTTCTGCTGTCTTAGATTACTGTATGGGGGAACTTTGCTTAAATTGTATGGGGGGACTCTTCTGTAATGCATGTTTTTAGGGCTATGGAAATTAAAGATTAATTCCTCGATTAATCCATTAATATTTTTGATCGCTCAAAATTCTTCGGGGCCTTCAGGGAGTTCTGTTGGAGATCCGGTGACGTCAGGGACATCAACGTCACTGGACTCCTCCTCCCTTCCCCAAGTGCCTCCGTCTGCTAACGAAGGGAAGGGGGGAGGAGTCCGGTGACGTTGAAGTTCTGATTGAACGTAACTCGTACGGGGGGAGGAGCTACGCATGACGTCACCCACTGCTGCCCTATGGAACTAACACGATTGTCGGCTTTACATGCTGTGTTTTTATCATCTTTATGTGAGTAGTTTGTGTTTGAACACTAAAATTTAATCTTATGCTTAAGCAATGAGCACTTAGATCTTTTCTTTCTACCCATGACCTGGCGTCCTTGCTGAGATCTAAGGAGACGTGAGAGAAGTTTATGGTCTGTGTTAACCCTTTTGATACCCGCTTGCATGACCACCTGTTTGCACAGGGGTCCATGCCATAAGGTGAGAGTGATTAGTTAGACCGGAGGTGGAGGGATTGTCACACTACTGTGGGGAAAAAAATGACTTATGTCAGTGCTACAGCTTGAATCTAAAACGTATTTGTGTGAACTGTGAAGTTAAGTCATGGATTGTGGAAACGAACTAGTGTCAGGTGATTGTATATAGTGTATACCACATTTACCACTGACTAATGCAGAGTTGCAATGCAAGGAGTTGAGCTAAAAGTAGTTGGATCTGTATGTGCGTTATAATTGAAATTAGTTGATCGAGTTAAAAAAAATCAATTTAATCGAACACGAAAATTTTAATCCGTAACAACCTTAGGTTTTTTATATGAGGACTCTGCTGTAACAATGTGACTTGAAGGGCACAGTGCTGATGAGCTGATGTTTGGCGGCTCTTATAAACTGTAAACGTTTCCTGGCTTTGTATGTTCTATACCGAGCAGACGTTTAGACAAGTCGGTGCCTCGCAGTCCATGGTGGGTAAATACACTCCGGCATATATACGCAGATGTCTGTCTTTGCTGATTGGCTTTGTGTTGAATGATTGCGGCTCGGGGGGGGGGGGGGGGGGGGTCGCAGAAGGTGAGTAACATTCTCATTAGAGCCATTGCTGGTTTGCAGACACATCGGCGGATTCGTCCTCCGGCACATAAAGCTGATTACACCTCAATTTTGTCAGCCTTGAAGGAGTGAGAATAGACACTAATGGCTGTGGATAGCGATTTTCTGAAGAGGAGAGACGGCGTTTCCAAACTGTAAGAGCACATCTGAGAGTCCATTATATAATGACTGACGCTCTCTAGGCCTGTACGTGTCCAGGGTGCTGAGCGGGACTGGATGGATGCCTCGCTGCCCATTGTCACTTTCTGCTTCATTAGGGATGTTGAATTCAATATGTAAAAACAACCCTTCATTATAGAAATGTGTCCTTCCTGAAAAGTTTTTCTGAAGCTTTTCTGCATGCATTGCTGCATGCTAGCTGCAAGTGGGAATCAAGCGTTCGGTGCCAACACATGCTCTTTAAGGCAATAGGTAGGAAGGAGGTACATACCTAGGTGGGCAGATAGGAGGATAGAGCTCAAGGATGGGTATCATCAGAGTGGTAAAATTGTAGGCATAGTAAGCAAAGACTATGGGCACAAGGCAAGCGGGTAAGGGGCTAGTTATAAAGGGCTCAATAGCTTTTATTTTTATTTAAAAAAAAAAACAAATCATGTAAGATTTTTCTAGAGAAATGTTAAAATCCCAAGTCTTGAATATAAACTTTAGGAGAATATATTTTCTGGTGTAGTTTGACATTGGTGACCAGAGGGAAAAGGACCCCGTATATTGGACAGTGGGGAAGGGGGACCCTTTACATGGGTGGCCAGGGGAGAAGAGTGAGCTTGCATTGGTGAACAGTGGGGAAGGACCCCCGGAAGAGAGTGGAGACGAGATCCCTTCTATTGCTGCTCAGTGGAAAAAGCCCATATGTATTGGCGGTCAGTGGAGAAACACCCCATAACATTAGTGGTCAAGGCAGAAGGGCCCAGTTGCATTAGCAGTCATTGAAAAAGGGTGAGCTTAAGTTAAGTGGAGAAGGGGACCCCTTCCATTGCTGGTCGGTGGAGAAGGGGACCCCTTCCATTGCTGGTCGGTGGAGAAGGGGACCCCTTCCATTGCTGGTCGGTGGGGAAGGGGACCCCTTCCATTGCTGGTCGGTGGAGAAGGGGACCCCTTCCATTGCTGGTCGGTGGAGAAGGGGACCCCTTCCATTGCTGGTCGGTGGAGAAGGGGACCCCTTCCATTGCTGGTCGGTGGGGAAGGGGACCCCTTCCATTGCTGGTCGGTGGGGAAGGGGACCCCTTCCATTGCTGGTCGGTGGGGAAGGGGACCCCTTCCATTGCTGGTCGGTGGGGAAGGGGACCCCTTCCATTGCTGGTCGGTGGGGAAGGGGACCCCTTCCATTGCTGGTCGGTGGGGAAGGGGACCCCTTCCATTGCTGGTCGGTGGGGAGGGGGGGCCCTTCCATTGCTGGTCGGTGGGGAGGGGGGGCCCTTCCATTGCTGGTCGGTGGGGAGGGGGGGCCCCTTCCATTGCCGGTCGGTGGGGAGGGGGGGCCCCTTCCATTGCCGGTCGGTGGGGAGGGGGGGCCCCTTCCATTGCCGGTCGGTGGGGAGGGGGGGCCCCTTCCATTGCCGGTCGGTGGGGAGGGGGGGCCCCTTCCATTGCCGGTCGGTGGGGAGGGGGGGCCCCTTCCATTGCCGGTCGGTGGGGAGGGGGGGCCCCTTCCATTGCCGGTCGGTGGGGAGGGGGGGGCCCCTTCCATTGCCGGTCGGTGGGGAGGGGGGGGCCCCTTCCATTGCCGGTCGGTGGGGAGGGGGGGGCCCGGTTACTTGGTGATCCATGTTTGCCTTGTATATATTGAAACAGTAGAAGGGTTGCTTTACATTGGCAGTGAGGACAGAATGGCCCACTTTCATTGGAGTTCCGTGAAGTACCACTTTACATTGGCAGTCAATGGAGTGCCTTTTTGCATTGGGGATCACTGCAGAAGGATCACCTCTACACTGGCGTTGAGTACAAGGAGGAAGATTGTCCCTTGTGAGAAAACAACCAAAAATTCCCAGCTCACTTACCAGTAAGCCTGCAACATACCATATTGTCCTGTCAGTTCACGTTAAAACTAAGGTGTTTAGTTTGCACACATTTGCAAATACATGCAGGTACATTTGCACATACAGCTGCAGTGGCCACGTCATGGCAACCCAGTGTACTGCAAACCTAACTCTATAATTTTTAGACTCCTGAGTTGGAGCACATTTATAATGTTTGATAGATTAGAGACAGGTATACCTGGAAGGAGCTCACCCCTCCTTAAATGTACAGGGATGTACTGTACAGCCAGCAATCGAACAATGGCAGCAAAGGTTTCCAGTGCATCCAATTACCAACAGTATAAAACAAATGACAATCACCCGACCTATTACTGGCATTTGCAACAAGGAGCACATAGAAGGGGAGACAGTCTCTGTATTTGCGGACGATACTAAGCTAAGCAACTTCCCTGCAGGATGTGGAAACCTTGCAAGAAGATCTGAACAAATGAATGGGGTGGGCAACTACATGGCAAATGAGGTTTAATGTAGAAAAGAATGCATTTGGGTAGTAAAAATATGAATGCAATCTATACACTGGGGGGAGAACCTTTGGGGTAATCTAGGATGGAAAAGGACCTGGGGGTCCTTGTAGATGATAGGCTCAGCAATGGCATGCGATGGCTTCGTTAGCAGCAGCTTGGCAACAGAATATTGGCATGCATTAAAAAGGGGATCAACTCCAGAGATAAAACGATAATTCTCCCGCTCTACAAGACTCTGGTCCGGCCGCACCTGGAGTATGCTGTCCAGTTCTGGGCACCAGTCCTCAGGAAGGATGTACTGGAAATGGAGTGAGTACAGAGAAGGGCAACAAAGCTAATAAAGGGTCTGGAGGATGTAAGTTATGAGGAAAGGTTGCGAGCGCTGAACTTATTCTCTCTGGAGAAGAGACGCTTGAGAAGGGATATGATTTCAATATACAAATTCTGTACTGGTGACCCTACAATAGGGATAAAACTTTTTTGCGGAAGGAAGTTTAACAAGACTCGTGGCCACTCATTAAAATTAGAAGAAAATAGGTTTAACCTTAAACTACGTAGAGGGTTCTTTACTGTAAGAGTGGCAAGGATGTGGAATTCCCTTCCACAGGCGGTGGTCTCAGCGGGGGCATCGATAGTTTCAAGAAGCTATTAGATAAGCACCTGAACGACCACAACATACAGGGATATACAATGTAATACTGACATATAATCACACACATAGGTTAGACGTGATGGACTTGTGTCTTTTTTTTTTTTTTTTTCAACCTTTAGGTTACTATGTAACTATTTCAAAGTTATAGGTAGGACCGCAGTACACTGAGGTGCCCTGACATGTCCTCTGCCGCCTACTCATGTATTTGCAAATGTGTGCAAACTAAACCTCTTGGTTTTAATGTGAATTGTTGCAGGGTAATTTTGGTTTGTTGCAGGCTGGCTGGTAAGTGAGCTAGGATTTTTTTTTTTCCTTGCGTCACCCTTCCATGTGCTGTTGGTAATTTGCCCTTCCTGGCAAACTCACAAGAGTGCATAATGTCATAAGCCTGGGCTTTTTTTGTTTGTTTTGTTTTTCTTGACAAGAAACAGGAAGTGGGCTGTATGAGGGATTTACTGGAAGAAGAAAAAAGTTTTACTATCCAAAGTTAAAACAACAAGGGCAGAAGATTTAATAGCTGGAACAGTGAAAAAATGACTGAAGGTCCACTTTAATCTATCAATTATTATATTCTGTGCTCCAACTCGGGAGACTCTCAAAATTTTAAACTTAAGACTCTGCAGATAATACTGGGGTGCCGTGGCTTCTGCAACTTACGTATTTGCAAATGTGTGCAAGTGAAAAGCCTTGGTTTTAGGCCTCATGCACACTGGAGGTTTTTTGAAGTTTTTACAGCAGCTGTTTTTGGCTGCAGATGTTTTTTTTTTTTTACAGTCATCAAACTCGCCGTCATGTTATCCTATGTGTATATGAAATATATAGGCTGTTATCAGCAGTTTTGGGCAGTGGCGTTTTTTTAGCAGTAAAAAAAGAGTGGGTTCTGAGAGACGTTTTTCAGCTGTAAAAATGCTCTAAAGTTGATAAACGTCGATAAACGCTCAGAAACGTCGCTCGCCAGCTTTTTTTAATGTTTGCTCCATTGAAAAAAAATGAAAATATTCTTCAACAAAAAAAGCTAAAACGCTAATGTGGAAAAACACTATTGCAAAAACAAAGTGGAGGGCCACCCTAAAATAAATGCCATTAATATTCTTAAAAAAAATATATATAATTTTTTTAACTTGCCTGAAACCGCTATTGCTAGGCAGTCTTCCTAATCTGCCTCTTCCTATTCCGCGGCGCTTCCTCCTCTTCAGCGAGCGGCCCCGTTGCCTTCTGGGACATGTGTGTGTAAGTTATAAAAAAGTCAGTAGCTTTGCAGTGAGTTTTTCAATGTTATTTTAACATCCAGTGTGTGTGTGTGACCTTAAAGCTGTTGTATAGTCTATTTTTAATCTTGTACCTACAGGTAAGCATATAATAAGGCTTACCTGTAGGTTAAAAAAAAAATCTCCTAAACCAATACGGTATATTCCCCATGCAATGAGCCGCTGACTGCAGCGGTGCATGCACTCAGGGGGATTCTCAGCTGAAAGCCCGGCAGATTCCGGACCTTGCCGGAAAGAAGTCTCCCGCGCGCGTGCGTGGGAGTGACGACATTGCGGCTCCAGCCACTCAGTGCTGGAGCCGCAATACCCGGAAGACACGCTGAGGCAACATGTCATCTCCCTCGGCGTGGACCAGGTGAGTTACCGACGCCTCGTTCTAAGGTGAGTATTTCATAATGAGCTCATTATGCCTTTTGCCTTACAGGGGTATTAAAAAAAAAAAAGTGTCAGTGGGTATACAACCACTTTAATGTGAACTTACTGGGTAAATTCGGTTTGTTGCAGATTGGCTGGTAAGTGAGCCGGGATTTTTTTTTCTTCCATGTGTTCCTTGCTGCAAATGCTAGTTATAGGTTGGGTTGGTTGTCATTTGTAAGTTTATCTTACACTGGGAATCAGTAGCAGGAATGCCCCTTCAACTGCAGCTAAAAAGTTCATAGATGTCGGTGGTGGTTACTTAGCTGAGAGTCAAGAGGAGGGACTACACTGATTCCATGTTGCTGGCTCTACTGAGTGACAAGAGTGCCCAAGTTATACAGGTGGGAAAAAGACTCTGCTATTGCTCTAGAATATTTGTGGGGGAATGCTAGCTTTCCACGGAATCCTGATGGAGAAAGGCTTTTATAAGCTATATATGAAGCGGAGTCACCTGAAATATGCAGATGCAGGTCTCTGGAGCCCTCTACTGGTGATAATGACTAACTGTAGCTTGTCATGCTGAAGTCCTAAAATAATCACTAACCACTGGCTATTTTTGGTATTTGCAGGGAAAGGCTGTATGAGTTACGACTGACAGCACACCATGTGCAGATATCACAAAAACGTTAACTTTATCAATAGCGATGGTTGCATGCATAGTCCACTCACTCTATTTTACAATCCAGTAAAATTAAAGTAAAAAAACAAAAAAATCTGATGGTAAAGAGGGAGTGCTCCAGGGGGAGAGGGAGTTATCTATCTACCTCACAAACCTCTCAGGGCTCACAATTCTTCCCGGCGATGGAGGCTGAAGCAGGTCCTCCTTCCCAAGAGGGGACATTCCTCCCCTCGTTCAAAGGAAGATTCAGAGGAAGAGGAGGAAGGTGTGGAAGGTGCGCCCTCTAAATACAAATTGTCTTTAGAGCAAGTAGATGGCCTGTTAAAGGCAGTCTGTTCAGCTGCGGAGAGACGGAATACGTGAAAAAAGTAGTTTTTCCCTGGAATGTTAGATGCATTTTAAACAAAGTCTCTTAGCATCACTCGATGCCAGAAAAATCTCGGGAACAATATTGTGGCATGTCGGTCAGATAGACGTTTCTCCCGTTCCCAGCTGTGGCAAGATCCAGCTAAAAAAAGATGATCTCAAGTAATTTTCTTATTTTGTGAGAACACGGAGCCCCGATAAATCCAGAGACGTATGTAGATGAAGAATGGCCGTCCACAACTTCAACTGCAAATGGCATATTTGTTTGAATTTGATGGCAGGACATTGTATGGTGTATTGATATGCATACCAAACTAGACTGGGGCCATAGGATGTTTAGGTAAATCTTAACATGTTTTATCTAAAACAAGATGTTGGTAAGAATTTGTGTAGGCATGACCCTACCCTACGCTCTCTCCCTCTCTGTCCCATTCATTTTTCTTTTTCATTTAGCGTGAAACCGCTTTTATTAATACACCTGTGACATCATTGTCCTCATGACATATTCCAGGCCTTCCCTGAAAAAAGACATGGTCTGGATTGCAGCATTATGGTGCTCTATCTTGGATATATCTTTCAGCATTGATGATGCCCTTCCAGATGTGCAAGCCCATTCCATACACTCTAATGCATCCCTCCTCATGCCATCAGAGATGCAGGCTGTAGTCCGGAGGACGCTGCCTCCATGGTTCCCGAAAAGTGTCACATTTCAATTTGACCACAGAACAGTTTTGCACTTTGCAACAGATGATTGTAAGTGAGTTTTGGCTCGGAGAAGACGGCAGCGTTTCTGATTCATGTTCAGATATGGTTTCTTATTTTCATTATAGAACGTTATCTTGCATTTTTGGATGGCGTGGTGATTTGTGTTTAGACAGTGATTTTTGTAAATATTCCTCAGCCTGCAGTCATGTCATTCACAGAATCATACCTGGTTTTTAATGCAGCTGCAAGTACTGGTTCAGCCTTTTCCCTTGCACACAAATTCTTCAAGATTCTTGGAATATTTTGACAATATCATGTACTGTAGATGATGGTACTGTGTATTTAAAGTCTTTGCAATTTTACATTGAGGAACATTATTCTGAAATGTAACATTTTAAACACAGCTTTTCAGAGATTGGGGAACATCTGTCCATTTTTATTTGAGACACTCTGACTCTCTAAGATGCTCTTTTTACAGCCAATCATGTTACTGACCTGTTGCCAATAAACCCCATTAGTTGCAAGTGCTCCTCCAGCTCTTCCTTGTTCCATTTTCTTTGCCAGTTTTTTGTTGCCCTGTCCCAATTTCTTTGAGACGTGTCGCCACCAATTTCAGTTACCTTATTTTTTCTTAAAACGTTCTCAGTTTAAACATTTGATAAGTTTTCCATTTTCTCTTGTGAATAAAATATGGGTTTATGAGATTTTCAAATCATTGCATTTTTGCTTTTATATAGATTTTACACAGAGTCCCAACTTTTATGGAATTTGGGTTTGTACATTTCCCAAGATCTTTCCCTACACACAGTGGGGGGAAATTTATTAAAATTGGTGTACACAGAATCTGGTGCAGCTGTGCCTAGTAACCAATCAGTTTCCAACTTCAGCTGGTTCAATTAGGCCCCTTTCATACGGGATGGATCAGTAATGACCCGTCCCATGATGATCCACTTGCTCAGCGGGGATCGCTCCGTTGTCCCTGGTAACGCCCTGTCAGCTCTCCGCTCTCCCCTATGGGGGATCTGATGAACACGGACTGTCTGTCCGTGTTCATCCGATCCGCTCTGCAGACGGATCGAAAAATAGGATTTTCCTCCGTCTGCAGAATCGGACAATAGCGGAGGCGGACGGTAGCGGGTGTCTGCGGATGTTCATCCGCAGACACCCGCTATCCCATAGGAATGCATGTATGTCCGTATTTCATCTGCAAACGGATAGATGAAATACGGACATAATGTCCACATGTGTGAAAGGGGCCTATAGCTTTGCAAATAAAACCTGGAAGCTGATTGGTTACGAGGCACAGCTGCACCAGATTCTGTGTGCACCCGTTTTAGTAAATCTCCTCCAGTGTGTGGTCAGGCTCTTATCTTATGAGTCAAGGCAGCAGAGGGAAGTGCAGAGAGGGGTGGGGGTGGGCAGACTTCTGTAGTCTAGCAGTCAGTGCTTAGACTAGTGTTTGAAATTTAAGTGCAGGAGATGAAAGTTGTCGGCTCTATCAAGATGTTGGGCGCACACTGGATTTCTGACAGATCGGTGGGGTCAGTTCACAGTAACACACTTTCTGTTCTACAATGACAGCGCTCACTCTCTGCGCTATATCTATGGAGGAGCAACGCTGTCACCTTGGGAATGGGAGTGCGTTAGGGCAGCAGAAACCCCCCCCCCCCCCCCCCCCCCCTCATCTCTAACACACGGGAAGGTATTTTGAAGTCAGAGATGGCTGGGAACAGTGAGACTGGTAACAGTGAGCAGAGGCACGGGTAGTGGCATATTGTCAGAGGTATATTTAATAGACTAAATGATAGAATATTTAGGGTTTATATATGTTTTATTAATAATAGTAATGTTTTTCATTTCAGCTTGCACCGGAAAACACAATGTTGTCTTTTAAAAAGGCGCTGGAACATAAAACTTACGGCCTGGAGGCAGATGTCATGGTAAGGTAAGGAAGTACAAATAGATCTATATATCAATCCTTTCCAGTCTTTACAGACGCACAGGTCATGGCACACCGATGTTTAGCCACTTCCGGACCGCCGCATGCCAATGTACGTCACTACTTTGGGGATGGATATGGTTGATGTGGCAGTAGCTAGCTGCCATAACCCCAGTATCCCCGTGTTTGGCCGGCGGTCCAGTACACCATAAAAGTGGTCTCTGCGGCAGATTCGCCGCAAGATCACTTTTATCGCTGGTGGGAGAGGGCCCCCCCCCCCTCCCGCCATGATCCGGTGCCCTCAGCCGCTTACTGGAGCCGTCAACAGCGGTGGAGACGATCGGATCCTTCTCAGTGCTGTGCATGGAGTCGGGCATGAGGGGAAGGTGGCCACCCATCTCCATGACATTGCAGGGCGGAAGCGACGTCATAACTTCACTTCCACCCATAACTCTTAAAGGGCCATTTTAATTTTTTTTTAAATTACAAATGTATTTATTTTTTGTATTGCATTTTAGTGTAAATATGAGATCTGAGGTCTTTTTGACCCCAGATCTCATATTTAAGAGGTCCTGTCATGCTTTTTTTCTATTACAGGGGATGTTTACATTCCTTGTAATAGGAACAAACAGTGTAAAAAAAAAAAAGAAAAATTTTTTTTTAAACGTGCCTCATCCCGGCGAGCTCGTGTGCAGAAGCGAACACATACGTGAGTAGCGCCTGCATATGAAAACAGTGTTTAAACCACACATGTGAGGTATCGCCATGAACGGTAAATCGAGAGCAATATTTTTAGCCCTAGGCGTCCTCTGTAATGCAAAACATGCAACCTGTAGATTTTTTTTAAATGTTGCCTATGGAGGTTTTTAAGGGTAAACGTTTGTCGCCATTCCACGAGCAGGCGCAATTTTTAAGTGGGACATGTTTAGTATCAATTTACTCAGCGTAAAATATTTCACAATCTAAAAAAAAAAAAATTGGCCAGTTGTCTTATTTTTATTTATTTTTTTTCAAAAAAGTATATTTTATTTTATTTTTTTTAAAACGTGCGCTTGTTAGACCGCTGCGCAAATACGGTGTGACAAAAGGTATTGAAACGTCCACCTTTTTATTCTCTAGGGGGTTAGGGGAAAAAAAAAGTCTAATTTTAATTTTTATAATTTTCTAGCCCAAAAAAAAGTTTTTCACGTGTAAACACCACATTTAAAAAAAGAGGCCCGTCATAAAGTGGTTAGCTAAATATCCTATCTATCCCATCTCTCTAGAATGGAAAGTGCTAGCATGGCCACCCACTGCACTTACAGCCTCACACTCTTCCCTTAACCAATTGTCGACCATATAACTTACATATATGGCGGCTCTACTGCACAGAATCACATACCTAGTACATGATCCTGCACTTCCAGGTCTAGGGCGCACATGTATGCTGCCGCCACCGACTCGCTTCTGATGTGATTATACACAGCAGGAGTTGATCTGAAGGTACCGTGGACGTGATGTCCGCCGGCACCCACCAATCATTAGGCAGAGAGACAGGGTGGCGATCTGCCTGTCAGTAGGGAAGGCATTGATCCTGTGTTTCTGCAAAGCAGGAAATGGATTAAGGCCTTCCCATAGTAAAAACACCTCCCCCCATAGTACACAAGCACTGGCTAGGCACACGGTTAACCCTTTGATCCCCCCCTGATCTTAACCCCTTCCCAGCCAGTGTCAGTGTGGTGACAGTGCATATTTTTAGCACTGATCACTGTATTCATGTCACTGGTCAAAAAAAACTGTCAAAAGTGTTGGTGTACAATTTGTCCACCAAAATATCACAGTCCCACCATAAGTCACTGATCGCTGCCGTTACTAGTAAAAAATAAGTAAAAATTCCATAAATATATCCCATAGTTTGTAGACGCTATAACTTTAGCGCAAACCAATCCATAAACACTTATTGGTGTGTTTTTTTTTTTTTTGTTTTTTTTTATTAATATGTAGCAGAATACATGTTTGCCAAAATTCGAATTTCAGATTTTTGTTTTTTATTGGATATGTTTTATAGCAGAAAGTAAAGGGATTTTTTGTTTTATAGCACAGGGAATATAAATCACAGGGGTGAACAAATAAAAAGAAAGCTCTATTTGTGGGTAAAAAAAATAACACAAATGTTTGTGTACAGCGTGGTATGACCGCGCAATTGTCAGTTGACCACTTCCCGGACAACAACGTACCTGTACGTCCTTTTGAGGAAGTGTTTGTACCAGGGTGATGGCTGCAGGATTTGCCCCTGTAATGATTTTTAGAGATGGCAGTCGGCTTTCAAGTGATGGCAACCGATGTGGCTAAGCAACTACTTGCCTGTTATCACGTCCCCCTCACCCCCCTCCGGCTGCCTTTTGCCACTCCACCCGTTCTCCCATCCCACTAGGAGACCCGAGCAACCAGCCATCACGTCCGCCGGCTGTCCGGAGATCTGGAAAAAGCCGTAATTGGCTTCGGTCTGATGTAGTAACCTGTAGTTTACTCGGCTTCCAACAGCACGGATTTAAAAAAAAACAGTATTCAAACATGCTGATTTTGGCGCTTTGAATACCTTTAAGTGCAGTGGAGGGGCGCCCCTGTCCCCACGTATTTGTAAACAGTGTTCAAATCACACGTGAGGTATTGCTGCAATCGTTGGAGTAATAATTCTAGCAAACCAGCTCTGTAACTGTAATTGTTTAAAAAAAAAAAAAAAAAAATTTCAAGCGTCGCCTTCGGAGATTTTTGAGTATCATAGTTTGTCCCCATTCCATGCGGGTGCACAATTTTAAACCATAAAATGTTTGGCATCTATCTACTCAGCGTAACAATATCTTTCACAATATACAAAAAAAATTGGACTAACTTTATTTTTTATTTTTTTTAATTGAGTGAAGTGTTTGAAAGACCCCTGCACAAATACAGCGTGGCATAAAATATTGCAATGACTGCCATTTTATTCTCCAAAGTCTAGATATATATATTTTAGAGAGATATATAGATATATATAGATATATATAGATATATATAGATATATATAGATAGACTGTTTGGGGGTTCTAAGTAATTTTCTAGAAACAAAATACTGATTTTAACTTGTAAACAAATGTCAGAAATAGGCCTGGTCCTTAAGGGTTTAAAGCAACGCAGTGCCGTATTGCAAAAAATGGCCTGGTCATAAGGGGGGGGGGGGGGGGGTGCTGGCATATATTGTATGGAGGTGAAGTGGTTAAAGGAAATCTAAACCCAAGAACAAAAATTTTAAATATTGCAGTTTTAGTCCTTGGATATGGTAGCTATCGGACTAAAAATACAGAACATTTCAAATGGTTTTATTTTCCTCTGTAAACGTCTAATCCCTCTCACAACTCCCACCACCCCTTCCCCAATATAAGAAAGAGGAAGACGTGTTAGGCTGGGTATAGGTGGCTCAAAATGCAGCCGGTTCAGCAGGGATCAGACACATTTTGATCCATCTGTGGTCGTTTGCTTTCCAGAGAAGCTAATCTACTGATACCAAACAATTCAAGATTTCAAACTGCTCATGCCTGTGAAATGGTAGACTGATACCTAAAAATGTCCATATGTGACGCTTTTAAAGTCTTTACAGGTTACCAATTTAGAGTTAAGCGTGAGCTTTGGCTAGTATTATTGCCACACTCCAATATTCATGGTTCATTCACTGTTTACATATGCGTGCTAGACCTACATGCACATTTGCATGTGCACAGGGGGTTGGGTGTTTTTTGAAAAAAAAAAATTATTTTTATTACACCTACTTTTTTTTATTTTATTTTTTTTCCATTGAACTTTGGACAGTAACAAGTACTCTGCATGGAGACATATATTTTCCCTGCTCTTCAAAGCATCTGATCAATGGTCCAGGAAAAGACAACACTGAAACCGGAAGTGACTTAAATTCCTTGTTGCTTCCGTCATCTTCAGAGGAGATCAGGGAAATACTGTTCCTCCATCTCCTCTGTGGGTGGCCACAGCTTAAAGCTGACCTTCTGTTTGTTTACTGTTTTTTTTTTTTTTTTTTTTTTTAAAGGCTCAGCCCGTCCCCCCAACTTCCATAATTTGCCTAGGCAAATTACTTGTTGCCCCCTGGGATGCATGACTTCAGTTCTATTCAGTAAGGGGAATGGATTGTGGGCTGGCAGTGGCTGTAGAGAGGGAGGATCCAAGCAGCTCGACAATGGGGATCCGCTGGCTAGGTGAGTATCCTGTGCAGAACACAGTATATTAGGTAAGCAGAGGGGAAATAAAATGGGAGAGGAAAGGCTGAAGTTCCTCTTTAACACAGTCCCATGCTCCCTGATAGATTAGGAGAGAACTGGGAGAACAGGTGAGCCCGGGAATGGCAGCGGGGGTCACCCACAGGTAGTCACTTTGAGCGATTACATGCAAGTGCCCTTGATTAGCTGCCAAAACTGTCAGGCTTGGTTCACACTGCCTTATGGTGCGACTTTGCCAGGCAACTTTGTGGCTACTTGAGTACTACGTGGTGTGACTTTGCAGAGACTTTCGGGAAATGCTTGGGTAATCTTCCTGTAATGTTGTATTCCAATCACATCAATATACATGAAGATCCGACTTCCATCAAAGTCTATGGGCACAAGTCGGCTAGAAGTCGTCTTGAAGTAGTATTGGAACATTTAATAACGTCGGAGTGACTTCAGTAGGGACCACTACTGAAGTCTTAAGACTTACAAGTCGGGTCCCAAGTTGTGGCAGTGTGAACAGAGCCCTCCCATAGTTTTCAGTAGGAGCTGCTGTCCACAGCGAATTGCCCAGATCCCATGTTGGGTCTCCTACATATAATCCCGAAAGGCACCATACGCCTGAACTTTGTTGTTCGGCCTGGCGACAAGATTTTGTTGCAATATAACATAAAAAGAAAATAGATGAGATTTCTGTGCCTCTGTTGTAAACCTGGAAGATATATTTATTCACTATAGCTGCAGAGGGCTTTTATTTTTAAGCGCTTTTACTGCTTGTTCAGAATCCGTAGATGTTGGTGTGACAGTATTCAAACTGGTTCATTTGCACCACTTTCTGGAGAGAAGAGGGAAAAGAAGGCTATAATTAAAGATGGCAGGGTCTTGGAAGGAGGGCTGGCGGTGTCAGGACAACACAGAGCCTGGAGTTGGGCTCTAAAGAATATTTTGTGAACTGGCCATGACAAGTGTTGTGTTCTTTCCTCCAGCCATGACGGAATTCCATTTCTCATGCACGATGGCACCCTCCGACGAACCACAAACATCGAACGAGTCTTTCCTGAGTTGGCTTCAGAACCATCATCCATGCTTAATTGGACCATCCTCGAGAGATTGAACGCTGGGGATTGGTTTTTGAAGGTAACAAGACCATGTGTTTATTTCTTTACTGACAATGTCCCTGGCGCCATCCCCCTCCATTTATTTTTTTAACCACTTTCTGACCACACTATAGCGGAAAGACACTATATAGTATAGTTGGTGTGTAGAGTAGTCGGTGCTTTGGCTAATTAAGCTCACAGAAGGTCCATAGAAAGTACAGGCCAGCAACTCAACAGCTTCTCCATAGAAAATATTTGAGCATTACAGCAATAACATCATCCAAAAAATTCTGATGCGTTTAGGCCTTCTTAAAAAAACATCAAGTTGCTTTTGATAAAGGCCTAAGGCCGAAACGCGTCATCCTTTTTGGTTGATTGTAATGCTCAAATAAATATTTTCTATGTAGAAGCTGTCGCGTTGCCGGCCTGTACTTTCTATGGATCTTGTGTGATCAGTTGTGTTCAATCACAGGAGACATTTACACTGATTATCAGGGCAGCCTCATCAGCACCCATCAGTAAAGAAGAAAAATTACTTATTTGCAAAATCTTTTAACAGAAACCAGGAACTTTTTATGGTTGCTTAGCAAAAAAAATGAATAAATGCCAAAAGCTGTCTCAAAAAAAACAAAAAAAAATGCAAAAAATGTTATATGGGTACAGTGTTGCATGACCGCGCAATTTTCATTTCACTGCTTGCCGACCAGACGCCGTCATTATACTGTGGCAGGTTGACTCCCCTGGGCGAATCGCTGTAGTTGTAGGTTGGCCGCTTTAAGAGCGATAGGGGGCGCGCACCCATGGCTCGACGCCGGAGTTGATGCCGGCCAACCGCGATCTCTCCTCAGAGCCAGAATGGGGATTGGTCAACATAAACTGATCCCCATTCTGACAGGGGAGTAGAGACATCTGCTGTTCCTAGTGATCAGGAACAGCGATCTCTCTCTCCTCTAGTCAGTACACTCCCCCCCACAGTTGATTTTTTTCCTTTTGGATTTACCAAAACTATATAATATGAGGTCACATTTTAAGTTCCAATTTTTATGCAGTCGGGCAGGCCCCTTACTCTACATAGTTTCGGTAAATCTAAAGGAAATCAGACAACAGAAGTTTGTATAGTGTGTATGTAGTCTTAGAAACACCTCCATAGGGAACACCTTTTGATCGCCCCCTAGTGTTAGACCCTTCCCTGCCAGTGACATTTATGCAGTAATCGGTGGCTATTTTTAGTTCTGATCGTTGTATAAATGTCATTGGTCCCAAAAAAAGTGTCTGATCTGTCCGCCGCAATTTCTCAGTCACGCAAAAAATCAGATTGCCGCCATTACTAGTTAAAAAAAATAAAAATAAAATGCCATAAATCTATCCCCTATTTTGTAGATGCTATAACCTTTGTGCAAACCAATCAATATACGCTTATTGCAATTTTTTATTTTTGCCAAAAATACGTATAAGAATACATATTGGCCTAAATCGATAAAGAAAAAAATAACAAAAGCTCTATTTGAGGGGAAAAAGGACATACACAATTGTCAGTTAAAGCCATACAATGGCGTATCGCGATAAATGGAATGGTCATTAAGGGGGCAAAGCCTTGTGGTCCTTAAGTGGTTAAAGTGCAACAGCGCTTAAAGCTGAAGATTGGTCTGGTCAGGAAGGGGGTGAAAGTGCCCTTGTAGGCAGGTGGTTGAATAGGTTCTCTTCAAATGAGGGCAGCAATACTTTAAACAGTAGTAAACTGAAAAGCAAACATGTTGCAACTTACCAATTCTTAGATGTGAACGCTGTTTTCGTTTATTTTTATTTTTTATTAGGTTTTCTTTCCTTATATATTCACCTAATGATCCGGCCAGTAACGCACTTTTTGCCTCAGAGTAACAAGGCTCACTCACTGTACTGTGTGTATGGAGCGCAGTGTTTTCACCCTAGGACAGGAATACAGACACCTACCTTTCTTCTCTTCATAATAGAGACCAAAAATGAGCAAATAAGAGTAGCTCATTGTAAAGGTTTACATACACTTTAGCTACTTATCTGCCACTGTATGTCTATCGGTGGCACTTTATTAACCCAGTGTCCTCACTGGATATACAGACCTCAGTGGCCAATCTGCCAGGTTGATCATCCATAAGAAGGCTGGGTACACAGGGACACTGGCTGGGGTATCATGCGATCGCTGTGATTGGTCATCACTGCAGTTGCATGAGATTTACAGTGCTGATCCCTCCCCTCGCCCTTTCAACGGGGACAGGAGAGAGATCAGTGCTTGTGAATTGGCACAGAATAAATGGATCAGTGGCTACAACCTCATGTTTGCATAGGGCTATGTTATCAGGTTTCATTATTTTTATCCTGATCTAAAATGATTTTCTTGTGGGTAGTAGTAGTTGGTCACATTCAAATTGTGGCACCGACCCCTTAACCCAAATACCATGGAAAATGCAGATGTTGATTGTACAAGAGCAGGATGGGAGGTTTGAAAATAAATTGTGGAACCACCTTCTTCTAGTTACATAATTCCATCCTTGTCAGTAAGCCTGCGTAGGTGTTAATCCCTTGATTAACAGTTCTAAACGTTTTTTTTTTTTTATCAAATCATCAAGGTAGAGATATTAAAAAGGTTCCATTCTTGTTCAGGGATGGTTGTTCCAGTTTGATGTAGATGGCCTTTTTCCTGCATCTTGCCAATCCATTGTCTTCTGTTTTCAAAATGTACCTCACTGTCCTCCTTTTGTGCTTCTCTGAACTTTAGAACGACCCCTTCTGGACTGTCAGCTCCCTTCCTGCCATTGACGTCACTGTGGCTGGGAACCAGTCCATCTGCAGGCTAACCGAACTCTTGGAGTTGGTGAAAGAAAGGAACACGTCTATCCTACTGAAAGTCCACTCAGTCCCATCTGACCATCCTCACTATGGGGATTATATTAACATTACTGTTAACACCGTCCTACAGTCTGGAATTCCACAGCAGCAGGTGAGTGTCATTGTGTCTCATACGGTCTATAAAAGACCAACCAAACCTCGGATCAGCTTTAGATATTTCAGCAGCTTCAGATATTTCGGCTGACGACATGGCTTTTGTATACTTAAGGATTTCTGCCACTGCTAGTTTGAAGGTAAATGTTATACAGGCTGTGGATGATGCAATTTTCTTTCATGCAACCACAGTCAAAAAGAAATGGCATTATGTCGATGGCTCTGCCAAATGGCGTTGGACCTGGAACTATGCACCATAAAATGGGAGGTCAGTCAGTCACAGCTCAAGAAACCTCTTGCAATCCCTGGATCTCTATCTCAAATGCCCAAAAGAGGAACTATTTCTGTTAGCCATAGTGACCATCTGCAGGGGCGGACTGACAACTCATGTGGCCCCCGGGCAAAAGAAGATTATGGGGCCCCCAGGCAATCAGATTATGGGGCCACACAGTAGACACAAACACAGTATACAATCAAACAGACATGTTTCTATTGGCTGAGAAGGTACTGGAGAGGTGGGGCAGCTATAATATCAGGATTTTTAGACCAAAAGGATGTCGGTAAGGGACATTTCAGAGACAGATGTAAAAAAAAAAAGCACACATTTTTACATACTGTCCCTGGTTTTACTGAGGCTGGCAACCCTGGTGGGGCCCCCTAGTGGCATGGGGCCCTCGGGCAGTGCCCGAGTGGCCCAATGGTCAGTCCGCCCCTGACCATCTGATCTATGCAAGTAGAATCTCTGCACAACACATACACTATATTAACAAAAGTATTGGGACGCCTGCCTTTATTCCTACATGAACTTTAATGGTATCCCAGTCTTATTCTGTAGGCTTCGGTGTTAAGTTGGCCCACCCTTTGCAGCTTTAACAGCTTCAACTCTTCTAGGAAGGCTGTCCACAAGGTTTAGGAGTGTGTCTATTGGTATATTTTATGACTCTTCCAGAAGTGCATTTGTGAGGTTAGGCACTCATTTGGACTAGGAGGCCTGACTCGCAGTCTCCGCTCTAATTCATCCCAAAGGTGTTCTTTCGAGTTGAGATCAGGACTCTGTGCAGGCCATTCAAGTTCCTCCACCCCAAACTTGCTCATTCATGTCTTTATGGACCTTGCGAGTTTGGGATGGGGGAACTTGACTGGCCTGCAGAGAGTCCTGACTTCAACCAGATAGAACATTTGGGATGAATTGGAGCCGAGATGACAAAGCCAGGTCTTCTCATCCAAGATCAGTGCCTGACCTCACAAATGCGCTTCTGGAAGGATGGTCAAACATTCCTATAGACACACTCATGAACTTTGAAGAGTTGAAGCTGTTGTAGCTGCGAAGGGTGAGCCAACGCAATATTAAACCCTACGGACGAAGACTGGGATGCCATTAAAGTTCATGTGCGTGTAAAGGCAGGCATCCCTATATTTTTGGTAATCTAGTTTATAGTAACACAAGCCAAAAACAATGGCAGTCAGAAATTAAGCTCATATTGCTTTTCACGTCCGTTGCTGCCAGATTTAGCAGGGTTTTCAGTGTGTTGGTTCTGAAAGAACCTATACATTCTCCGGTCTTGGGGAACCGCTGCTCAAACAAATTGGGGCAGGTGGGAAAATACCTCTTACATTAGTGGTCAGTGAGAAGAATGCCACCTTAACCACTTAAGGACCGCCGTATTGCCATTATACGTCATCAGAATGGCACAGGCAGGCACAAGCACGTAGATGTACGTGCCTGCCTTCCAGCGGGTGGGGGGTCCGATCGGACCCCCTCCCGCTGAAAACGGCGGTCCGTTTCCCTCCAGCAGCGATCCGTGATGAGGGGATGGCCGTTGGTTTCTGGCCACCCCCTCTGGATCGCTCCTGGCCAATGACGAACTTCCTCCCACTGTGTATTGTTTACACAGGAAGGAGGAACTGATGTCATTCTCCTCGGGGCGGTCTTTTTGACCGGACTACGAGGAGAAGACTAATAGTAAGTGTGCACCAACACTACACTGACATGTAGGTACACACAGGTACACAAACCCCCCCCCCCCCCCGATCCCTCCCCCCCCCAGTCACAGTGTCACTGATTGCATTGATCATTTCTTTACTGATCAATGCATTCAGTGTCAGTTGTAAAAGTAAACTGCACCTGCGTTTTGCCCCTCTGCCCAGCCCACCCAAGTGCAGTATCGATCGATCACTGTCACTTACAAAACACTAAACACATAACTGCAGCGATCGCAGAGTCAGGCCTGATCCCTGCGATCGCTAACAGTTTTTTTGGTAGCATTTTATATTTAAATCCGGAAGGCAGTGCTTGGTTTTCGGGGTCCCGTACGTGGCTAGGCTCCCAAAAAGTCCCCCACATGTGGTATCCCTGTACTCGGGAGAAGCAGCAGAATTTATTTTGGGGTGTAATTTGACTTCTGCCCATAGCATGTGTGAGCAATATATCATTTAGTGACAACTTTGTGCAAAAAAAAAAAGTTTGTAATATTCCCGCAACTTTTGGCAAAATATAAAATATTCCATGGACTCAACATGCCTCTCAGTAAATAGCTTGGGGTGTCTACTTTCCAAAATGGGGTAATTTTGGGGGGTTTTGTGCTATTTTGGCATTTTATGGCCTTCGAAACTGTGATAGGTAGTGAGGAGTAAATTCAAAAATTTACACCCTTAGAAATCCTGAAGGTGGTGATTGGTTTTCGGGGTGCCGTGCGCGACTAGACTCCCAAAAAGTCCCACACATGTGGTATCCCCATACTCGGGAGAAGTAGGGGAATATATTTTGGGGTGCAATTCCACATATAACCATGGCATGTGTGAGCAATATATCATTTAGTGACAACTTTTTTTTTTGTCATTATTCAATCCCTTAGGACAAAAAAAAAAATATTCAATGGGCTCAACATACCCATCAGCAATTTCCTTGGGGTGTCTACTTTCCAAAATGGGCTCATTTGGGGGGGGGGGTTTGTACTGCCCTGCCATTTTAGCACCTCAAGATATGAGATCGGCAGTCATAAATTAAAAGCTGTGTAAATTCCAGAAAATGTACTCTAGTTTGTAGACGCTATAACTTTTGCGCAAACCAAAAAATATACGCTTATTGACATTTTTTTTACTAAAGACATGTGGCTGAATAAATTTTGCCCTCAATGTATGACTAAAATTTATTTATTCGATTTTTCTCATAACAAAAAGAAGAAAATATTTTTTTTTCAAAATTTTCGCTCTTTTTCCATTTATATCGCAAAAAAAAAAAAATCGCAGAGGCAATCAAATACCATCAAAAGAAAGCTCTATTTGTGGGAAGAAAAGGACGCAAATTTCGTTTGGGTGCAATATTGCATGACCGCGCAATTACCAGTTAAAGCAGCGCAGTGCGAAATTGGAAAAAGACCTCTGGTCCTTAAGGTGTTTATTGGTCCGGAGCTGAAGTGGTTAAAGTAGTGGTCAGCATACCAACCTTATAGATTGCTAAAAGGATCATTGGTGTCATGCAGCTGGCTCTTTCAAGTAACACTGACCCAGGAACTATGGAGGCACCATCAAAAGGAATGTCAACCAGCCACAGCTCAAGAAACCCAGTGTAGTGATATAATATATATATGGGTATATAATTCGTAGTTATAAGTACTCGTTCGCAGCAACCCAATTCTTCCAGAGAGATGCACTTTATTGACTTCCAACAGAGAAGAAAGTCTTGCAACAAATGACACAATCCAACAGAGTATAATTATGACAGCGCTAGTAAATATTCACAACCTCTGGAACCTTAGGATTCCATGGAACCTTGGCTGAAAGAGGCAGTTTTAGGATATTAATACACAACAGTATCCAGAGTTTACCCAGAATGGGGTAAAAAAAAAAAAACAACCATCCAGTGTGGCAGAGGCAGTTCTGCGAACAGAAATGCTTAGTTGATAAAGACGATGGCTAGACCGGTTCCAAGCTGACAAAAAATGCTCCGGTAACTGAGATGGCCGCTCTTTACAACTGTGGTGAGCAGAAAGCATCTCAGAATGCACAACATGTCAAACTTTGAAGGGACTGGACTACAAATGCAGAAGACCACATTAATTCTACTCCCACCAGCCAGAAACCTGAGGGTGCAGTGGGCACAGTTAAATACTACAGAAATGTAGTCTGGTCTGATAAATCTCCATTTCTGCTGACACACTGATGCCAGGCCAATATTAGTACAGGGATCCAAATTGTTCAGTGAGTGTACATGCTGCTTTGTTGAATATGTTGCATGCTGTGAGCATGAACTTCAAACACACACAAGCTTCTTTATTTTCTTGTGTAAATTCCTTTGTCACATGGAAAGGGAAAAAAAATTAGGAATGTTGGTCGGTCCTTCCAATTATACCAAAACCAGATTTGTTCTACTTTAGTATTTGTGCTAAATCTCAACTCTACAATAAAGATCATGCACCTATTAAAAATGAGATTAAAATAGTCCTGTAACGTAAAACTCTTAACCTCTTCCCAGGGGCGGACTGACAACTTATGGGGCCCCCGGGCAATAGGAGATTATGGAGCCCCTGGGCCATAGGAGAGTGTGCCCCCCGCAATAGATTATGGGGCCACACAGTGCACGCGCGCACACACGCACGCACACGCACGCACCCGCGCGCACACACTGCACACGCGCACACTGCACACGCGCACACTGCACACGCGCACACTGCACACGCGCACACTGCACACGCGCACACTGCACACGCGCACACAGTGAATGCACACACTGGAAAGGTACTGGAGAGGCAGCGCAGCTATAATCTTGGGATTTTTAAAAAAACTGACTTTTACATACTGTCCCTGATTTTATTAAGGCTGGCCACCCTGATGAGGGCTCTTAGTGGCATGGGGCCCTCGGGCAGTGCCCGAATGGTCAGTCCGCCCCTGCCTCTTCCTGCAGTTGTGATGCACATCTGCCTGCCCACGCTGAGGGGGTCTTAACGACGGTTACACACATATATCCATCAGCTCACTCCACTGTTCTTTGCTAAGTGCATGCTCGCTGCTCTCTCTCTCAGCACAGGGAATGAGCGGTCATTGACAATTCCCAGTCACCATTTACAATCGGTGAGCCGCTGGGCAGGGGTCCTGATCATGTGACCAATGAACCAATCACATGATCAGGAACTTTATTCCTTTGTCTCTTTCAGAGCCCCTTAAGGCGGAATTATAGTAATCTTGGCTCCAATGATGCAACAACTTGGTGCTCCCTGCCATTCGCTGACCTATTTAAGCGAGCGGCTTCTGGGTATTTAACACCGGCCCCTTTCATTGGTTGTGCAGGGATGACATCAGTTCTGTTGACTTCTGCATTGCTGAATTTTTACAGTGAGCTGCATGTCCAAGCAGGTAGGTAGTTTTAATACAAAAGAGGACAAGGCGTGTCTCCTACATTAAAAATCCTGCCTGTTTGCCTATTTTTTATTTATTACCCAATGTTCCACTTTAAAGGGCAAGGTTTTAAAGTGTTTGTAACCATAAAAAAAAATAAAAAATTACCAGTGTAAAGTCTCTCCAATCCCCTCTGTTAGATAATGCTATGTTGTCCAGTGTATGTGTGATTTAAAAAAAATAGCCTCTTTGTACCTTCTTCCATAGCGCTGATCGGTGCTTAAGGTTCCACCCGGCCCTCCACTTCTTTCCCCCTCCCAGCAGACATCAGTGGGAGTTCTCAGCCCCTCCCACTGTAGCTGTCAGCCTGGGAGAGGAGCGAGCTGGGCGGTCACATGAGCACCAATCGGTGCTATGGAATAAGGTACACAGCGGCTTTTTTTTTTTTTTTAAATCACACACAGGGGAACATAGCATTATCTAACAGAGGGGATCAGAGCGACTTTACAACCACTTTAAGGAAGCTCTGCTCTACTCTGCATTGTTGATGAAACAATGGTTATGTATAACCAGGACTTTTTGTTGTGCGAGTGAAGATGTTTTGATGCTTGTTTCCCCCCCAGGTTGTCTGGCTCTCTGACCACGAGAGAACTTTAGTCAGACAGCTGGCTCCAGGATTCCAGCAGGCCTCCAGTGTGAAGAGAGATCCACAATACTTAAAGGACAGATACATCACCTTCGTTAACCTGAGGTATACTGAGGTCGACCAAGAAGACATCAGGTGAGATTCATTCATGGTTCTCAGCAAGGGCTACATTCTAGGTATGGTAATTTGTACATAGTAACATTGTTCCAGCTTTAATCCATATAAGCATGTACAGTGGGTATAGAAAAGAATCAACCCCCCCCTTCCCCCTTTAAAATCAAATTTTGTTGCTTTGAAGCCTGAAAGGAAGACAGACAGTTTTTGGTTTATCCAGCTGTATTTACTAGTGCAACATATAACAACCAAGTGAGAGATAGAACCAACATGTCAGAAAAAAATAAAAAAACATAATCGCTGAGTTGGGAAACAGATCAACCCCCATCCCAAACCCCCCCCCCTTGTGTCAGTATTTTGTTGAACCACCCTTTGCTTTCATTCCAGCCTTTAGTCTGTTGGGATATGTCTCACACTAAAGGCTGCAATTTAAATCAAAATGTGGTCCAGCAATATACCAACATGGGGGGTGATCCTTTTTCCAAATACAGCTGGATAAAACAAAAATGGTTGGTCTTCCTTTTAGGCCACAAAATCAACAAAGTGTGATTAAGGGGGGGTGGGGGGCTTCTTTTTCTATACCCACTGTATGTGCCATACCTGTGGGATCTTGAAATTACTGTGATTGACGCCACTACTATATCGAGCTCTTCTAGCTTTCGCACCCCTAAATTCATATTGAACAAAACCCGTTGCTCGCTCAGCATATGAGACATTCAGAGAACACTTTGCATTTTCTCATTGAATGCAAAGTGTTCTCTAAATGGACTAGATGGCGATCATGGATCATGATGTTATTGCCTAACCTCTCCACCCCATTCAATTAAAGAACACTTTGCATTCATTCAGAAAATGGTGTTAAATGGCACTCACACCAAGAGAGCGACCCACTTTGCTCACACTGCAGAAGGACAAGCTGTTCAGCACTGGATCTGAAAGCAAGTGGAGATCTCTGTAATATTTCCCACTTCCAGAGGGATCCCACAGGTATGGCACAGTATATACTGTACTTACATGGGTCCAATTTGGACCAAGGTAGCTAAATAATTGCCTCAACTGGAATTCATCTTTAAAACAAGGTCAGCTGCTTTTTCCAGTTTATTTTGCAGTGGTGCAGTATTGTAGATTTGAAGGGCAGAAAGACACAAGAACAACATATACAGTGCCTTGAAAAAGTATTCACACCCCTTGAAATTTTCCACATTTTGTCATGCTACACCCAAAAACGTAAATGTATTTTATTGGGATTTTATGTGATAGACCAACACAAAGTGGCACATAATTGTAAAAGGAAAATGATGTTTTTGAATTTTTTTTTTTTTTACAAATACCGTATATACTCGAGTATAGGCCGACCCGAATATAAGCCGAGGCCCCCAATTTACCCCAAAAAAACTGGGAAACTTATTGACTCGTGTATAAGCCGAGGGTGAGACATGCCTGTCCATCCCTGTGTGTCCGTCCATCCCTGTGTGTGTGTCCATCCATCCATCCCTGTGTGTGTGTCCATCCATCCATCCCTGTGTGTGTGTCCATCCATCCATCCCTGTGTGTGTGTCCATCCATCCATCCCTGTGTGTGTGTCCATCCATCCATCCCTGTGTGTGTGTCCATCCATCCATCCCTGTGTGTGTGTCCATCCATCCATCCCTGTGTGTCCGTCCATCCATCCATCCCTGTGTGTCCGTCCATCCATCCATCCCTGTGTGTCCGTCCATCCATCCATCCCTGTGTGTCCGTCCATCCATCCATCCCTGTGTGTCCGTCCATCCATCCATCCCTGTGTGTCCGTCCATCCATCCATCCCTGTGTGTCCGTCCATCCATCCATCCCTGTGTGTCCGTCCATCCATCCATCCCTGTGTGTCCGTCCATCCATCCATCCCTGTGTGTCCGTCCATCCATCCCTGTGTGTCCGTCCATCCATCCATCCCTGTGTGTCCGTCCATCCATCCATCCCTGTGTGTCCGTCCATCCATCCATCCCTGTGTGTCCGTCCATCCATCCATCCCTGTGTGTCCGTCCATCCATCCATCCCTGTGTGTCCGTCCATCCATCCATCCCTGTGTGTCCGTCCATCCATCCATCCCTGTGTGTCCGTCCATCCATCCGTGTGTGTCCGTCCATCCATCCGTGTGTGTCCGTCCATCCATCCGTGTGTGTCCGTCCATCCATCCCTGTGTGTGTGTGTCCATCCATCCCTGTGTGTGTCCGTCCATCCATCCATCCCTGTGTGTGTGTCCATCCATCCATCCCTGTGTGTGTGTCCATCCATCCATCCCTGTGTGTGTGTCCATCCATCCATCCCTGTGTGTGTGTGTCCATCCATCCCTGTGTGTGTGTCCATCCATCCCTGTGTGTGTGTCCATCCATCCCTGTGTGTGTGTCCATCCATCCCTGTGTGTGTGTCCATCCATCCCTGTGTGTGTGTCCATCCATCCCTGTGTGTGTGTCCATCCATCCCTGTGTGTGTGTGTCCATCCATCCCTGTGTGTGTGTCCATCCATCCCTGTGTGTGTGTCCATCCATCCCTGTGTGTGTGTCCATCCATCCCTGTGTGTGTGTCCATCCATCCCTGTGTGTGTGTCCATCCATCCCTGTGTGTGTGTCCATCCATCCCTGTGTGTGTGTCCATCCATCCCTGTGTGTGTGTCCATCCATCCCTGTGTGTGTGTCCATCCATCCATCCCTGTGTGTGTGTGTCCATCCATCCATCCCTGTGTGTGTGTGTGTCCATCCATCCCTGTGTGTGTGTCCATCCATCCATCCCTGTGTGTGTGTCCATCCATCCATCCCTGTGTCTGTGTCCATCCATCCATCCCTGTGTGTCCGTCCATCCATCCATCCCTGTGTGTCCGTCCATCCATCCATCCCTGTGTGTCCGTCCATCCATCCATCCCTGTGTCCGTCCATCCATCCATCCCTGTGTGTCCGTCCATCCATCCATCCCTGTGTGTCCGTCCATCCATCCCTGTGTGTCCGTCCATCCATCCCTGTGTGTCCGTCCATCCATCCCTGTGTGTCCGTCCATCCATTCCTGTGTGTCCGTCCATCCATCCGTGTGTGTCCGTCCATCCCTGTGTGTGTCCATCCATCCATCCCTGTGTGTGTGTGTGTCCATCCATCCATCCCTGTGTGTCCGTCCATCCATCCGTGTGTGTCCATCCATCCATCCCTGTGTGTGTGTGTCCATCCATCCCTGTGTGTGTCCGTCCATCCATCCCTGTGTGTGTCCGTCCATCCATCCCTGTGTGTGTCCGTCCATCCATCCCTGTGTGTGTGTCCATCCATCCATCCCTGTGTGTGTGTCCATCCATCCATCCCTGTGTGTGTGTGTGTCCATCCATCCCTGTGTGTGTGTGTCCATCCATCCCTGTGTGTGTGTGTCCATCCATCCCTGTGTGTGTGTGTCCATCCATCCCTGTGTGTGTGTGTCCATCCATCCCTGTGTGTGTGTCCATCCATCCCTGTGTGTGTGTCCATCCATCCCTGTGTGTGTGTCCATCCATCCCTGTGTGTGTGTCCATCCATCCATCCCTGTGTGTGTGTGTGTCCATCCATCCATCCCTGTGTGTGTGTGTGTCCATCCATCCATCCCTGTGTGTGTGTCCATCCATCCATCCCTGTGTGTGTGTCCGTCCATCCATCCCTGTGTGTGTGTCCATCCATCCATCCCTGTGTGTGTCCATCCATCCATCCCTGTGTGTGTCCATCCATCCATCCCTGTGTGTGTGTGTGTGTGTGTCCATCCATCCATCCCTGTGTGTGTGTGTGTGTCCATCCATCCATCCCTGTGTGTGTGTGTGTGTGTCCATCCATCCATCCCTGTGTGTGTGTGTGTGTCCATCCATCCATGTGTGTGTGTGTGTCCGTCCATCCATCCCTGTGTGTGTGTGTGTCCGTCCATCCATCCATCCCTGTGTGTGTGTGTGTCCGTCCATCCATCCATCCCTGTGTGTGTGTGTGTCCATCCATCCATCCCTGTGTGTGTGTGTCCATCCATCCATCCCTGTGTGTGTGTGTCCATCCATCCATCCCTGTGTGTGTGTGTCCATCCATCCATCCCTGTGTGTCCAGCCTACCTGTGTCCCGAGCCTCCGTCCCGTCCCGAGCCTCCGTCCCGTCCCGAGCCTCCGTCCTTCAGCCATGCCAGGATCGCCGCTCTTCGTCGGCGCCTCGGCGGCCATTCCTCTGTTCAAAAGCCGCGCCTCCGTCTGTGATAGGCGGAACACTCAATTTCCCAGCAGTCTGTGTTCCGCCTATCACGGACATCCTCTCATCCTCGTCCGTAGTATGAGGATGAGCGGATGTCCGTGATAGGCGGACCACTGACTGCTGGGAAATTGAGTGTTCCGCCTATCACAGACGGAGGCGCGGCTTTTGAATAGTAGAATGTCCGCCGTCTGTCTGCTCGACACGCTGATCGGGCAGGCAGACGGCGATGACTCGAGTATAAGCCGAGGGGGGCACTTTCAGCCTCAAAAAAGAGGCTGAAAATCTCGGCTTATACTCGAGTATATACGGTATGTGAAAAGTCAATACTTTGTAGAACCACCTTTTGCTTCAATTACAGCTGCAAGTCTTTTTGGGGATGTCTCTACCAGCTTTGCACATCTAGAGTGACATTTTTTGCCCATTCTACTTTGTAAAACAGCTCAAGCTCTGTTGGATTGGATGGAGAGCGTCTGTGAACAGCAACTTTCAAGTCTTGCCACAGATTCTCCATTAGATTTAGGTCTAGACTTGACTAAGCCATTCTATGTTTGATTTAAACTGTTCCATTGTATCTCTGGCTGTGTGTTTAGGGTTCTTGTCCTGCTGGAAGGTAAACCTCTGCCCCAGTCAAGTGTTTTGCAGATTCAAAGAGGTTTTTTTCTGAGATTGCCCTGCATTTGGCTCTATTCATCAACTCTGACCAGCTTCCCTGTCCCGTTTGAAGAAAAGCATCCCCACAACATGATGCCGCTACCACCATGTTTCATGGTGGGGATGGTGTGTTCAGGGTGATGTTCAGTATTTTCCACCACACATAGCATTTTGCTTTTAAGGTCAAAAAGTAAAATTTTGGTCTTGTCTGACCAGAACACCTTCTTCCACATGTTTGCCCCACATGCCTTCTTGCAAAGTGCAATTGAGAGAGAGTTATAGAGAGTTATAGAGAGTTATAGAGAGTTATAGAGAGTTATAGAGAGTTATAGAGAGTTATAGAGAGTTATAGAGAGTTATAGAGAGTTATAGAGAGTTATAGAGAGTTATAGAGAGTTATAGAGAGTTATAGAGAGTTATAGAGAGTTATAATTTTTATTTTTATTTTTAACAATGGCTTTCTTCTTGCCACTCTTCCATAAAGGTCAGATTTGTGGAGTGCGCAACGAATATTTGTCCTGTGGACAGATTCTCCCACCTGAGCTGTTGATCTCTGCAGCTCCTCCAGAGTTACCATGGGCTTCTTGGCTGCATCTCTCATTAATGCTCTCCTTGCCCGGCCTGTCAGTTTAGGTGGACGGCCATGTCTTGGTAGGTTTGCAGTTGTGCCATACTCTTTCCATTTTCCGATCATAGATTGAACGTTGCTCCATGAGATTTTCAAAACTTGGGATATTTTTTTAATAACCAAACCCTGCTTTAAACTTCTCCACAGCTTTCTCACTGACCTGTCTGGTGTGTTCCTTGGCCTTCATGATAATCTTTGATCACTAAGGTTCTCGAACAAATCTCTGAGGGATTCACAGAACAGCTGTATTTATACTGAGATGAAAATACACAGGCGGACTCCATTTACGAATTAGGTGACTTCTGAAGGCAATAGGTTACGCTAGATTTTAGTTAAGGGTATCAGAGTAAAGGGGGGCTGAATATAAATACACGCCACACTTTTTGAATTTTGAAAACCATTTATAATTTTTCTTCCATTTCACAATTATTTGCCACTTTGTGCTGGTCTATCACATAAAATCCCAATAAAATACATTTGTTTTTGGTTGTAATATGACAAAATGTGGAAAATTTCAAGGCACTGTACACCCCGCCCCTCTTTTTGGACAGAAGTGGTCTGATTTAGTTATTTATACACAGGCTACCTTGTAGCATAGTCTGTCTGTGCTGGCCCAACTCCTCCACCCCTCCCCTCACCTCTCTACTTAACCTTTTTTTATGTAGTTGTGGTAATTGCAAAGGGGAACACTATTGAGTATCACTTGAGTACCTGCTCGGGCTGCTGAAATCGGATCTAAGATGGTGACATCCAGCAAGTCTGTTTTTGGATGTCTACACAAGAGAGATTTTTATATATGAGCAGCATGCATTAAATAAATTGATAATCTTCTAGGCAGATTTTTGTTGCAATCAATAGTCTGGTGACAGTGACTCTCCATTTCCAGCCAGCAGGCATCTCTCTACATTCTGTAATTTCGCTTTTCTGTTCCCCTCTTAACAGGGAATACCAGTCACACAACCTAACGCTCAACACATATGTCGTCAACGAACCCTGGCTGTTCTCGGTGCTGTGGTGTGCCGGGGTCCCGTCCATTACCTCAGATGCTTCACATATTCTTAGTAAGGTGCCTTCTCCCGTCTGGATATTGGTAAGTCATCATTCCTAAACTGAGTGGTGCTGTCCTCAGCATCAACATATTACTGCCTTATGTTCCTCCTCTAGGTAGTAGCACTAATTACACGGTTTTGCCTGTAAAGTCAAAAGGTTTTTTATTTTAATGTATTGTAAGCATGAAGCTCAAAAGCCTTCTGTTTGCAGCAGCTGCCCTCAGTCCCTCTAATACTTACCTGAGCCCCATCTCTGTCCAGCGATGCCCACAAGTGTCTTGGCCATCCAGGACTCTCCCGCCACTGTCAAAAGTCAACCAATCAGGAGATAGAGGGGGCAGGGCCAAACAGCAGCCCTGTGCTTAAAATGAGTCAGGGAGCTGTTAGTCTGCTCGGGTGCCCCCATAGCAAGCTGCTTGCTGTGGGGGGCACTCAACAGGAAGGAGGGGCCAAGAGCAGCGAAGAAGTATCTGAAAAGAGGATCATCTGGGCTGCACAGAGCAGATAAGTATAAAATAGTTACATGGTTGGTATGGTTGAATAAAGACCAGTCCATCCAATTCAACCTGAGTGTTTACAATTGTCCCTATCCCTGTACATTGTGTCTCATTAAGATGCCCATCTATTATATCATTTACGGTACCCATAGAGCGCCGTCAGTTTACGCAGCGCTCCACACATACATCGCACACTCACATCAGTCCTCACCCTCAAGGAGCCCACAATCTTAGGTCCCCATCTCACATTCATATACTAAGGCCAATTTTGGACAGAAGCGAATTAACCTACCAGCATGTCTTTGGAGTGTGGGAGGAAACCTGAGTACCCGGAGGAAACCCACGCATGAAGAAAATGCAAACTCCAGACAGGTAATGTCTGGGTTGGGATTCAAAGCTATGCAAATGTGCTACCCACTACACCACTGTGTCTATAACATGTTTGTTCTTTTTATATAAAAAAAAAAAAAACACGACTTTACAACCACTTTAACCACCTCAATACCTGACACTTTCTCATCGCTCCTGCCTAGGCCCTTTTTATGTTTTTAGAGCTGTCACAATTTGAATGACAATTACTCAGGTCATGCAACACTGTACCCAAATTAAATGTATCGTTTTATTAAGGTAGATGGGGCTTTCTTTTGGTGGTGTTTAACCACTTAAGTACCGCTGTATTGCCATTGTACGTCATCACAATGGCACAGGCAGGCACAAGCACGTACATGTACGTGCCTGCCTTCCAGCGGGTGGGGGGTCCGATCGGACCCCTTCCCGCTGGATACGGCGCTCCGGTTCGCTCCAGGAGCGATCCGTGATGAGGGGATGGCCGTTGGTTTCTGGCCACCCCCTCTGGATCGCTCCTGGCCAATGACAAGCTTCCTCCCACTGTGTATTGTTTACACAGGAAGGAGGAAGTGATGTCATTCTCCTCGGGGCGGTCTTTTTGACCGGACTACGAGGAGAAGACACAAAGTAAGCGTGCACCAATACTACACTGACATGTAGGTACACACAGGCACACAAACCCCCCCTCCCCCCCAGTCACAGTGTCACTGATTGCATTGATCATTTCTTTACTGATCACTGCATTCAGTGTCAGTTGTAAAAGTAAAAACTGTCAGGGCAGTTAGTGTTAGGTCCAGGGTAGCCCCCTATCACCCCCCAATAAAGATTTAACCCCCTGATTGCCCCTAGAGTTAACCCTTTCACCCCCTTTTGCCAGTGTCACTAAGCAATCATTTTTCTGATCGCTGCAGTAGTGTCGCTAGGTAGCTAGTTTTTTTTTTTTTTTAGGTTCACCGCCAGGTTTTTATAGCGCTAGGTACCCCGATATACTACCCAATAATGGTTTTAACCCCCTGATTGCCCCTAGTTAACCCTTTCACCAGCGATCACAGTATAAGTGTCACTGGTGACGCTGGTTAGCCAGTTAGTTATTTAGGTTCCCCGTCAGGTTTTTATATAGCGCCAGGGACCCCCATATACTACCTAATAAAAATTTAAACCCCCTGATTGCCCCTAGTTAACCCTTTCACCACTGATCACCGTATAAGTGTTACGGGTGACTCTGGTTAGTTTGCTTTTTATAGCATCAGGGCACCCACCATTTATTACCCAATAAAGGTTTAACCCCCTGATCACCCGGCGGGTGATATCAATTAGGTTTTAGGGTCAGGGTCTGCGTCGCCCCAGGCAGCGCTAGGTTAGTGCCAGTACCGCTAACACCCACACGCAAAGCATAAACCTCCCGTAGTGGTATAGAATCTGAACAGATCAATATCTGATCAGATCTATACTAGCGTCCCCAGCAGTTTAGGGTTCCAAAAAAACGCATTGTTAGCGGGATCAGCCCAGATACCTGCTAGCACCTGCGTTTTGCCCCTCTGCCCAGCCCACCCAAGTGCAGTATCGATCGATCACTGTCACTTACAAAACACTAAACACATAACTGCAGCGATCGCAGAGTCAGGCCTGATCCCTGCGATCGCTAACAGTTTTTTTGGTAGCATTTTATATTTAAATCCGGAAGGCAGTGCTTGGTTTTCGGGGTCCCGTACGTGGCTAGGCTCCCAAAAAGTCCCCCACATGTGGTATCCCCGTACTCGGGAGAAGCAGCAGAATTTATTTTGGGGTGTAATTTGACTTCTGCCCATAGCATGTGTGAGCAATATATCATTTAGTGACAACTTTGTGCAAAAAAAAAAAAAGTTTGTAATATTCCCGCAATTTGTGGCAAAATATAAAATATTCCATGGACTCAACATGCCTCTCAGTAAATAGCTTGGGGTGTCTATTTTCCAAAATGGGGTCATTTTGGGGGGTTTTGTGCTATTTTGGCATTTTATGGCCTTCGACACTGTGATAGGTAGTGAGGAGTGAAATCAAAAATTTGCACCTTTAGAAATCCTGAAGGTGGTGATTGGTTTTCGGGGTGCCGTGCGCGACTAGACTCCCAAAAAGTCCCACACATGTGGTATCCCCATACTCGGGAGAAGTAGCGGAATATATTTTGGGGTGCAATTCCACATATAACCATGGCATGTGTGAGCAATATATCATTTAGTGACAACTTTTTGTAAAAAAAAAATTTTTTTTTTATTTTTTGTCATTATTCAATCCCTTGGGACAAAAAAAAAAAAATATTCAATGGTCTCAACATGGCCCTCAGCAAATAGCTTGGGGTGTCTACTTTCCAAAATGGGGTCATTTGGGGGGGGGGGGGGGTTTGTACTGCCCTGCCATTTTAGCACCTCAAGAAATGAGATAGGCAGTCATAAATTAAAAGCTGTGTAAATTCCAGAAAATGTACTCTAGTTTGTAGACACTATAACTTTTGCGCAAACCAAAAAATATACGTTTATTGACATTTTTTTTACTAAAGACATGTGGCTGAATAAATTTTGCCCTCAATGTATGACTAAAATTTAGTTTATTCGATTTTTCTTATAACAAAAAGAAGAAAATATAATTTTTTTTCAAAATTTTCGCTCTTTTTCCATTTATATCGCAAAAAATAAAAATCGCAGAGGCAATCAAATACCATCAAAAGAAAGCTCTATTTGTGGGAAGAAAAGGACGTAAATTTCGTTTGGGTGCAATATTGCATGACCGCGCAATTACCAGTTAAAGCAGCGCAGTGCGAAATTGGAAAAAGACCTCTGGTCCTTAAGGTGTTTATTGGTCCGGGGCTGAAGTGGTTAATCACCACTACGTTTTTATATTTTATAAACAAAATGTTTTAAAAAAAATAAAAATGTTTATTTGTTTCTGTTATAAATATTTGCAAATAAATATTTCTTTATAAATTTAGGTCTTCATAAATTTAGGACAAAAGTTATTCTGCTACATTTCTTTGCTAAAAATAACCCAAATCATTGTATGTTACTTAGTCTGTGTGAAAGTTATCCACTTGGCAACTGTATAACTTAAATGTATGGCGACAAGGTGACCCTGCTGCGTCAGATCGCATACTGGGTAGTGACCTGGCACTTCCAGGTAGGGGGGCACACGCACAGCCAGAGACTCAGCTGTGCTAAGATTACACACAGCAGATGCCAATCAGTGGGTGCTATACTTGAAACTCGATTAATCCTGATTCACTAACAGCCTCTCATTTCTTGAGAGCCTAAAATGCCAGGACAGTACAAATAACCCCCAAATGATCCATTTGTGGAAAGTAGACAGTCTGAGTTATTAAAGCGGTGTTCCACCCACACATTTTTTATTAAATATCGGCAGCTACAGTGTTTGTAGCTGCTGACTTTAAAAAAATAAATAAGGATACTTACCTGTCCATTTAGCCCACGATTGCCCCCCCCCGCCCCCCCAAGGCCGATCCCTCCATCGGACCAGGTGCAGGCGCCGCCATTCTAATTAAAGGAAACGGGCAGTGGAGCCTTGCGGCTTCACTGCCCATTTCCTACTGCGCATGTTGCGCAGCACTTTGTGAATGGCCGGCTGTGTTCTGAGATGCACACGTCCCAGAAGACATGGGGGGGGGCCTTGCCAAAGAAGAGTATATGATGTCCTGTGCCGTGGACCGGAAGTACAGGCTTTACTTCATAAAAAGGTAAGTTAGAAGAAGAAAGTTTTTTTATCTAGCCAAAAACGTGCGGTGGAGGTCCGCTTTAAGAGGCATGGCGAGTGTTTGTTTTGTTTTTTTTTGTTTTTGTTTTTTTGTTTTTTGGAAAATTAAATTAAGATAATTATATAATATGACCATATGACTGGTGTGGCAGTGATTAGGGACAATTTTTTATTTTTTTTCATAATGTCACCATAATAGTGCAGTCTCACCTTAGCGACACTGTACTACTACGAGAAGGTGGTTGGGATTTTTTTTTTACACTGTTTGCTTATTACAGTGATCGCTGTAAAAGCAATTTTAAATGTCAGGACAGCTGTAAATGGAAACCAAGATTGTACCCTGGATGAATAAAGTACCTCCATCTACATGTCTCAGGGCTGTGCAGGTTCACCCAGTACAGTAGGACTTTTAAGGCAAACATATATTTTATATTATAAAAGGAATATATTCAAAAAAGATTTTTACACATAAAGAGAAAAAAAAATCAACATAGACATAAAAATCCATACATAATATTGGTGTATGGATGGAGAGATAATATAAATGAAATGGATACCAAATGAGTTACTATGCAATATTACTTGGAGTACAAAATAGCTGATTAGGTACCTTTCTAGATCAGGGGTGTCCAGACTTTCCAAACAAAGGGCTAGTTTACTGTCCTTCAGATTTTAGAAGGGCCAGACTGTGGCCAGCAGGCATAGAAATTTTCCTGGCATCAGTAGGAGTATACAATGCCCCATCTTTGGCATTAATGGGAGTAATTTTGCCCCATTGTTGGTGTCGGTAGGAGGATTTTGTCCCATTGTCAGCGGCAGGAATTATAACCCATTTTTTTGGGTGCTAATGGGCAGAGTAGTGTCTTGTTTCATTGGGATGGTCAAATGGTGCCCCAAGGGCCAAATAAAGGCAGGCAAAGGGCCACACTTTGAAGACCACTGTTCTAGAGAATGAGGACATTGCCTATACTGTATGCTTAATCTAAAGGGGTGAGGTTTTCTTCAAAAGGGTTGCTGAATAAAATGTGAACTTCTTGAAAGGGTTTGCATAGCTCGGAGCAAACCCCGCTTCCATTGTTGTCACACATTTATGAAGAAATTTATTTCCTAGAACGTGGAAATAACTGTGTGTGAGGGTAAACTGTATGGCACAATCTGCACCCTCTGCACCCCCCAAACTCTGAAGCAACGGATTGCCTACTAGGTACGTGATCTTGCGCAGGAGAGCCGCCTTTGACGCCGTATATATTTACAGTATACAGTCGGCAAGCGGTTTAAAGGTGTTGTACCTGCGCTATCCAGGGCAGTCTGAACACCACTTGGATGCTTCCTGGTTTCATACCAGCATGCAGGCAGCCCACACATACATCCGTTTGATATCTATGAGGATACAGTAGCTTATATGAAAACTGCACAGGTCAATAAAATATTAGAAACAAATATTAGAACAAAAAACAAATTATGCTTAACCACTTGAATACCAGTCACCCCCCTCCTCCTCTTTCTGGCCAGGCCAATTTCCAGCTAAATAAATAAAAAAAAAGACACCACAATGTTTAAAAAAAAGTTTTTTCTTTGTCTTGGTTATAAAATTTTGCACATTTATCTTCATAAATTTAGGCCAAACTGTATTCTGCAACATTTCTTTGATGGAAATAACCCAAATTGAGTCTATATTAGTCTGTAGGATAGATATAGAGTCCACAAACAGTGGTTTATACAGCAGGTAAAATAATTATTGAACACGTCACCATTTTTTTAGGTAAATATATTTCTAAAAGGTGCTATCGCCATGAAATTTTCACCATGGTAACAACCCAAGCAATACATGCATACAAAGAAACCAAAACAATGAGTTCCAAAATTATGTGTAATAAAATGGAATGGCACAGGGAAAAGGTATTGAATGCACTAACTGAAAGTTATTTAATACTTGGTACACAATCCTTTGGTAATGACAGTTTCAAGAGGCTTCCTGTATGGAGAAACCAGTCGCATGCATTGCTCAGGTGTCATTTTGGCCCATTCTTCTGAAGGTTCCATGGGCCTCTTCTATGAATTCTGATCTTTAGTTCTTTCCATAGATTTTCTATTGGGTTCAAGTCAGGTGATTGGATGGGCCATTCGAGCAGCTCATTTTTTTACTTTGAAACCAATTGAGAGTTTTTCTTTGGCTTTGTGTTTGGGATCATTGTCTTGCTGAAATGTCCACCCTCGTTTCATCTTCACCATCCTGGTAGATGGCAGCAGAATGTCTTGGTACATTTTTTTCCATTCATTCCTCATTCAATGATATGAAGTTTGCCAGTACCATATGCTGAAAAAAAGCCCCACACCATGATGTTCCCACCTCCAAACTTCACTGTTGGTATGGGGGGTGTTTTTGTGGTGATGTTCCATTTGAACTCCAAACATGCTATGTTATATGGCATTCAAAGAGTTCAATTTTGGTCTAATCTGACCAGACTATATTCTCCCAGTATTTCATAGGCTTGTCTAAATGTTGTGCAGCAAACTTTAAACGAGCTTCAACGTGCTTTTTCTTCAGCAATGGAGTCTTACATGGTGAGCGCAGGGGCGGATCCAGAGTCTACCTGATGCAGATTGTCACTTGTCATGTCACCAGATGCAGATTGTCTCTTGCCACGTCACCTGCCACACGTTGCGGATTGTCTCCTGCTGTGTCACTTTCCTACTAAAGTGGTCTCTTGCTGTGTCCCAGAGTCAGGAAGCAGATTATCAGTCAGGCAGCAGAGAGATGTCATCTCTCTGCTTCCCGTGGCTGCCTGCACAGTGAGGGCGGAACTGCACTACAGGGATGCAGAGCTGGCGCCGTGTGGTGAGAGATGTCATCCCTCTGCTCCCCCTCCCACCGACTCCCTGATTGGCCAGCTGTCTGCTCACCCATCGAGCCGCCCAGCTGCTCACCCGCACACTCTCATCTGCCCGCCAAGCATCCCGCCCGCTCTCACCAACCAAGCCGGCAGACACCCGCCCCTCCCCCCCCCCCCCCCCTTGGAGCAGCCCACTCACCAGAATTCTCAGATCCGCCCCTGGGTGAACCTGCATATAGGGCATGGCGGTTGAGTTTATTCGTTTGTTTTTTTTTTTATATATATTATTGTACCTGCTGATTCCAGCTCTTTCTGAAGCTCTCCAAGTGGTCCTTGGCTCCTGAACAACTCTTCTGATCATTATTTTCACCCCTCTGTCAGAAATCTTGGAAGGAGCAGCTGGTCGTGGCCGACTTATGGTGAAATTATGTTCTTTCCACTTCCGGATTGTGGCCCCAGCAGTGCTCAATGGGACTTTCAGAAGTTTAGAAATCCTTCTGTAACCAATGCCATCAGTGTATGTGTATTAATAGCATCCAAGTATTCAATCTCGGATCCGTTCCTCGCTGTCACTGTTGTATTAGAGTTTGAGGAATACTTGAACGTTGTTCATCCATACACAATTATGCAGTATATCTCTGCCATACTCAAATAATCATTGGTTTAATACTATCCTGCCGTGGATACGATCCGATGCCCACCAGACCATTACAGTGATTCTGATCTCACCGTTCAATGACCGGGTGATGGTCCATTCACTCTACTTTGATGATGCAGTCAGTACAGAGTTAATGTTATAGAATTTGATTCATGTTGAGCTGCCCAGAAGAAGCAGATGTCTGCGAAACGCGCTGGATTACTGTACATACAAGCATCTCTGAAGCTTTTATGGATTGAGTATAATTTTTGGTCAACTTTGTATATGGCCTAATGCTACCATCAATTACATTTTTATATTGTGTATACTTTGTAATAAATTCATATTTTATTATCATCCATTGTGTATATGCTTACCTCAGAGATAGTGACACATCTGAGAGAGTCCCATTACCTCATTGAGGAGTGGTGCTCTCATTTTGTTTTAACTCCATGCCATCAGTATGTTTTGCAACAATAAGGTTGTGAAGGTCTTGAGTGACTTCTTTGCTTTTACCCATCATGAGATGTTTCTTGTGTGACATCTTGGTAATGAGACAATTTTTTTTTTTTTTTTTTATAGGCCAACAGTTGAGACTGAACCAGCTGATATTCATTTGTACTGGCAAGGGGCAGGATTGCTTCCTAATTACTGATGGATTTCAGCTGGTGTCTTGGCTTTCCATGCCTTTTTGCGCCTCCCTTTCTTCATGCGTTCAATACCTTTTCCCTGTGTCATGCCATTTTATTGCACATAACTTATTTTCTGAACTTATTGGTTTTGGTTTCTTTGTATGTATGGATTGCGTGGGCTGTTACTGACGTGGTAAAAATTTCATGTCAATGACCTTTAGAAATATATTTACCTAGAAAAATGGTGACATGTTCAATATTTTTGCCCACTGTATCTGAAAATTCATCAGTTCATGATGTACGGACAGTCGCTCTAATTTTTTGAGGCCCAAAAAATGCCAGGACAGTACAAATTCCCCATACAAATTACCCTTTTTGGAAAATAGACAGTCCAAGATATTTAGTATGAGGCATCATGAGTGTTTGTTTTTTTTTTTTTGTTTTTTTTTTACATACTGTCACCAGTGCTGTACAGCGTTGTTCCTATAACTGGTGTGGTGGTGATCCAGGACAATGACTGGTGACAGTATGTAAAAAAATTATTTTACGTGATTGCTTATACCAGTGAAATTCACTGTTATAAGCAACCACTTTTACTGAATTAAATCGATTCATTCAGTATTTACTAATGTGGTTAGCTGTGGTTGGCCACAGCTAATCACATGGTACAGATGGGTTGTGATTGGCTCTGTCTGTACCATGTAGTCACTGACCAATCCCAGAGATCAACACAATGGATGGCATGAATGAAAGCTATCCATTGTGTACAATTGTCTTGTGATCAGCTGTGATTGGTCACAGTGATCACATGGTACCAGCAGCAGTGCACTGATCAGTCATCCACTGTGTCCTGTGGACACAGCGATTGACAGTGCGGCCCGGAAGGACATCATATGAAACAAGCTCAAAGAACGGACCTTGCTTTTTAGATCCAAGGTCTGCTTTAACCACTTGCCACCCAGAAGTGGTTAAAGCAGACCTTGGATCTAAAAAGCAAGATTTGCTCTTTGTTTGAGCTTGTATCGGATGACATCCTCCCAGGCCACGTTGTGGAGTGCTCCGTCACTCGCTGTGTTCACGGGACGCAACAGATGACTGATCAATGCACTGCTGCCGGCACCGTGTGATCGCTGTGACCAATGATGGTGCTGCCCGAGGACCAGAAGTGATGACATCTCTATGGTCTCAATTTTTCCAGTCAAGGAACCCTTTAAAATTCTGCATGGGCTCAAGGCACCCCATTCTAAAATGTAAAAAAAAAACTAAACAAATTATTTACATATTGCAACAGCATCCATACACATAAGACACCCAACATTAGAGGTGATTTATTCTTTGAAAGCAAATACTTTTGCACATGGGTACTGACTAGTATTCAAGCTTCCCCCCTCCCCCCTCCTTTTCTCTGCCCCACACAGCTAACATGACCCCAGTGCTGTCATAGAGGAACATGGGGAGGGGGTCAAACAAGGCCGGTGTGTTGGTGCCCAGTGTACTCCTTTTCAACCAATGATGTCAGTGCAATGCCTAAGGTTGTAATGCTGCACAATGAAAATGTGGTTTTGTGTATCAAAAAGGATTGCTGGTACACAACTTTGAGGCAATTTTTATGCATTTTGCCAAGGCCACCCCTGAAGAACCCTGAAGGCACCCTGGTTCAAAAAGGCTGGTCTAGGTGACCGGAAGCAATGGCATTACATCACTTCGAGTTAGGGCAGATGTAAATGCTGCCATGTTTTTTTCCTCGTGTTTTTCAGGGTAGTGGAGAGATTTGGGGTCCTATAGACCCTAGATGGCTCCATAAAGCAGTCCTGTCATGGTTTATTTGTATCACAAGGAATATTTACATTTCTTGTGATTGGAATAAAATTAAAAACTAAAACTCCTCTATCCCTGCATGCAAACCTGTAAAAAAAAAAAAAAATTTAACGCATCGCCTATGGAGGTTTTTAGGTATCAGTTTGTGACCATTCCGCGAGCATGCCTAGTTTTAAAGCATGACGTATTGGGTATCTAGTAAACGTCATCTTTGATGTTTTTCTAAAAATTGGCTTATATACTGTTTTTTGTTTTTTTTTGCATTAAAGCGCCGGACTTCTAGCTGTCCCGTAAAATGTAAACAAAAATGTGGACGCCATTTATACGTATTTACGCCATACATTGGTCCAGGGAATATCCAATTGCATTAGGGGATTGGGAAGGAATTTTTTCCCCCTGTTGGAACAAATTGGAACGTGCCTAACGCCCCATACACACTATCAGATTTTCTGCTGATTTTTGTTTTCAGATTTACCAAAACCATATAATATAAGGTCAAACCTTAGGAGTTTCAATTTGTATGCAGGCAGGCCCTTGCACTACATTATTTTGGTAAATGCGAAGACAAAAACTAGCAGAAAATCTGATGGTATGTATGGGGCTTTACAAGGGTTTTTGCCTTCATCTCTATGAACTGTGGCTATAGGGTTCTGTTTATGGGTTTTCTCTCACTAGTTGAACTTAATGGTCTTTTTTTTTTTTTTTCCTCAACCTAACTGACTGTTACTGTATGTTCAATTACTCGGTGTATTACATAGAGGGTAGCAGGCCTGTATACGCAAGTAAAACAGCAGAAGGCTCCTGTACATCATTTCAGCTATGCTGCTAATATTTGTTCCTCTTTTTGTATCTTGCAGCCTCCAGAAGAATATTCTCTCATTTGGATCACTACAGACTTGATCTCATTCACTGTAATTATAGGCATTTTTGTATTACAGAAGTAAGTGTTGTATTTTTAATACTTTGTCAACTAAATCACTTGTATGGTCTATATGTCTACCAGTGTGGGTACTTTAAAAATGGAATCGGTAACTGTGAGAAACATAGAATTAATACCGAATAACAAAGGAATGTTTTACTTTTATATATCAAAGCAAAATTGTAAATGCAACATTTCACCCTTTTCCTTTCTCTTGCTGCCTGAGAGCTGCACATGATTCCCTTCTGTTTTCTGATATAACTTGTCATCCAACAGAGCGCTGCATGCAGATCTGTAACTGATTCCATCCTGGTATCCCTTCTCTCTAGGCTAGTTGATTAACCGGCCTACAAGGCATTCGGGGGGAAAAAAAAATGCACAAATACAATATATGGCGCCACGGCAATGTAAGAGTAGTGTACTGAACTGTCGAGATGTGTGGGCCTGGCTAATGAGCAAATGCCTCACGCATATAGTGTGGCAACCATGGTTATGGTGGTTTAGCTATAACGTTTTTGAGGTTGTCCTTCATTTTTATGGCAGCGGTCTGTTAAAAAACAAAATGAGTGACTGTGAGCATTATCATGTGAACCATAAATAATAATTCCATCTTCATCTTTGAAAGGTTAATTATGGTATTGTAAAAATATTACAAGGAAGCAATATTTGTTAAAATGTCCTTGAGCTACCATGCTGATAATACAATTGCTTTCCTTTTCCATCACAGATCTTTCTCACTCCTTGCATTTTGTTTATAGAGGTGAATCAATAGAGGAATTTAAAAACGTTCCTCATTCTAAGCTAGATATAGACATTGGTATGGCACAACTGCTAAATGTTAAGAGCTGAATTCTAGGCAGATAGAAAATAAATAAATTATCCAATCAAGCCATTGAGGAGAGGCACCCAGAGACCCCTAATCTCTGTCCTAAGGGAGACTTTAGTACTGACAGGAAAAATTCCTTGTGGTTGACCAATTATGCCTCTGAAAAAGATTGCATGTCTGGTAAAATTCATAGATATAACAATTGTCATTCCAGACCATTGCACATTTGTTTGTGTTGATGGTGCAGTGTTCTTAACGTTTTACTTTATAGTAAACTCTTGATTTGCTTCCTTTTGCCTTTTTCCCAGCTTTGATATAACGTAAAGCTCAGGTTTTGCTTTGATATAAACCTTTAATCTTGAGAAATGAGCATATTCATAAACCATTTTGTGAGCTCAAGCTTATTGTGAATTTACTGGAAACCAAACAAAAAATGTCTCCATGAGGGCACCGATGTCTGGAAATTCCCCAGCTGTTTTCTGACCTTACAAAATTCCAGCCTTCATGGGTATACTCAATACCACTTCCACTCTCATTGTTGTACAGTATCAGGTGACCTAGAAAATGGCCATCTTCATAAGGTACTTTAATATTGCTTTCGTTCTTATGAATATTGGTACAGCATTAGGTCACCTAGAGCGTTTACCACATTCATAAAGAACCTCCATACTACCATTTTTATGAACATTGGTACAGAGCTGGGTTACCAACAAAATTGCCACTTTCCATTCTCCTAAATACTGTTAGAAAATAGGGTCACCTACAAAAATGGTCATCACAGCATTTGTATCAACATTTTATCCCATCACTAGTAGTTGTAGAATATCATTTCTGGATTCTGCTCCAGTACATCCTGTGGAAAATCTGAGTGTCCAGAATTGTCAACATTTCAAAATGTCCGCCTCTGCTTTCCGCTACTTTCACAGTCAGGCCAAATGTTTGAACAATGACTAACCTTGTACTTTCTTTGTGTTGAATCTCATAACGGTCTTTGCATGTTCCTCCTCTCTTTCTCTTTGCTGCATTATGGCATCTCACAGTTATCACATAATCAGGTAATTCTGCTGTCTTCACCTCAGTCCCCCTTTGTTCGTCCACATCTTATCCATGACACAACCTGAGACAGATAGGGTGTGATAATGAAAGCGTACCCACGCCTTTTCGTATAATAAATTCACCACCAATCAGTTTCATGGAAGTAATAAACAGTTGACACATCTCTGCAAAACAGAGGGAAGAAAGATGTTCTAAATGAACAAGTGCCCATTTTAGGACATTTTTCTTGCCTCAGTTTTGGTCTTGGAAAATAGCCAATGATTTGAAATAGCCTATATTTGGTCACGTCCGGTGGCAATGCCCTGTCTAGGACATTTTTCAACCAACCATTCTTCATAGAAAAGAACATTGGACTGAGTTCAAAGCCTCTTCTGAGTGCTGTTGTCCATTTTGAGATAGTTAGCTGCCCTTCCCCACCCCGCTCCTCCTCGCTGCTTTTTAGCTTTAGATTTTACCCCCCACTACAGACTTTTAGCAAATATTCAACCTTTACACTTCTCACCTTCCTGATTTTGCTGAAAGAGAATTTGTCACTTTGCCCATTGCTACCTCTGAACCCTCAGAAGATCCCCAATCCTTGCAGATATTGGGAGCACATGACCTCTTTCGAGACCTTAGTACCTGGTCTGAGTGGCCAATCACCATGCCCAAACAGTGTGAACTGATGAGCAGGAGAACGTTAACATTGTTTAAGCTCTAAATCTATCAGACATGCAGGTTACACAGCAGTTGTTGGGTCAGCAGGGAAGGCAAGTATCATGGGGGGATGGGGGTACTTGGGAAAACCCATTACTTTATTATATTAACTGCTCTGCTTGAAGACAAATCTCAAAGGAGATATCCTTACATGGAAATCATTGACCACTGGATTATATTAATTCAATTTTAGACAATTTTATGTTTTGACATTACCAGACAATTCCATGGTGACCCTGTTGCTTCCTATGCCTTGCAAAACCACCACAACTACACATTTTAACCTTTTTTCACTCAGTGAAACTAATGGAAGCTGTAGGGTGTGTTCCACATAAGAGAGCCATTTGTTTTTGGTATATCTAAAAGCTTTGTCCTTAAAACACCATTGAATCTAAAATGTCTCTTGGTGGGTTTTAGTACAGGTCTGTGAGAGATCACAGAACATTATTGGAAACACCAACATACAAAAGAAGTGTAAACATGCTAATATCTAAACAGTAGTACAGAGGGATAGAAAATAACTTTGAACATGAAGCTACAAAAAATATCACTAAAGCCCCCATTGGAAGAAACATGTAGTCTACCTCCTCTATCCTTCTCCTGCAAAACATTATCAATAGATTTTCATTATTTAATTTAAATTGATTATATGGGTATTTTCTCAATCTAGTCTAGCATCTATTTTTTAAAAGGGGCTTCTGTATGCTTAGATGTATCCAAACCCTTTTCGATCCCCCTGATATTTTATTCATCAGGATGAGCTTTCGTATTTGTTTACTCTTCTGCTTTTTTGGTTAGCTCTCACGACTGAACCTGGGAGGTGCTGCTAATATGTGAATGATTTCCCAAGACAAACCCCCATTCCCCCCACCTACCAACATATGTAGGCCAAGATTTTTAGAAGGGCAGCATAGGTCAGGGCATGAGAAGGAAATAATCTGTGTTGCCAACAAGGTTGTTTTATATTTTTCACATCTTATGTAAGTTTTTCGATTTTAAAATGATAAAAAAAAATTTAGGCTTATTGGAGGACGTATTTTGCTTTAGATCCTCACTTACCGGGTAAAATTCTACCTGCAGAAATAGGACACTAGGTACAACAAAAAAACAAGACTACCAAGGGCAGCCCCTGCTGGTTGTCATACACCCCCCCCCCCCTCCCCATATTCTAGAACAGAACCGTAAAATCCTTTTCTCGTTGGAGGTGTATGAAAATGGTGAAAAGGATGTTGCAGTGAGGACAAAAAAAATAAAAAAAATTCTATTTTTTACACCATGCAACAATGAAGAACACAAAAAATGTGGCTTGGCTTAATACTTTAATGATACTTTGATTCAGATCTGCTCAGCTGACAGCTAGAACCATGGATAGCCCAAAATAAGCAAAGTTCATGCTTTTAAGTTGGGGGGGGGGGGGGGGGGGGGTGGTGGGTGTAGCTAAAGAGTTTGACTTGGTTCATTGCAAAGCTCTATTGTATTGGAACCAGGGGGGGTAGCCGTATTTTATTGAACTGGTCACATGCAATTCATCCTAAAAATTGTGTTGGGTTTTGAAAGGGTAGGGTTAGAACTCTGTTTGTCGTTTTGCTATCTGTACCCACCAGTTTCAAGGAATTTGTCTCCCTAGGCCAGAAAGTTGGGGGTAATTTTCCTAGCATCTATATATATATCTATCTCGGGTCTAAATGTCTGTAAAAGTTGAGATCCCACCTAACTATTGAACTTCCTTAAGGGTACTCCTATACTCAAGTAATCTCTGAGAAGCATTGTTGATTGGAGCACTGTGCTGGGGGGAGTGATGGACCTCTGGAGACCTTGACTCTTCTACATTCTGTGTGAGAGCAGCAGTCTGACTCTCCAGTGTGCTGCCGACACAGGGAAGATTTTACAGTGCATACACGCATAGAAAAAATACATAAAAATGCCATGGTCTTTGCTTGTTATGCAGCCTGACTGCATAACAAGTAAAAAGCGTGCAACTCCAGGTGAACCCACTAAAGTTTTCTCTATTGCTCAGGAACTGTTGATGAGATTGCATTACTGGGTTTCCAAGTAGTACACACCTGCTATATCAATTAGGAAGATTTCCTACCAACCATTCTAGATTTTAATTAATGGGAAATGTTAACAGAGGAGCTGAAACACACAAAGGTGTTTGAGAACACCCTGTCAAGGCTAACTTTCAAATCTTATAACAGTCTAGATACAGTCTAAGCCCCCCCCCCCCCCCCCCCAAGCTCCATCCATGGCTAAAACATCACTTTAAGGGGGATTGGCCCTTTAAAGTAAAACCTAAATTCCTGCTTCCATTACGAAATACCTGCCATCCTGCCAAACCTTTTGCAGGAGCTGGGATTTCATTTTTCACATACAACACAATCTAAAGATTAAATTTGGTACGGCACATGGTTGGATTAGAAGGTGGTGTTCAACTATTTTGGAAGAGACAGATGAAAAGGATCAGTTGGTGATAAGCAGCTACCATCTACTATACCTATACACTGAGGGTATAGTAACCATTACCCATGGTTTAAATGGAGCATGTTTCCAATATGCCGGATCTCAGCCAATGCAGTATATACTCCTTGCGATTTAAAGGTCTGACGCAAAACTGCTCAACAATAAATTTTGGTTGGTTGATTTTAATGCACATTGTTCTAATTGTTGGGAAATAATGACTTTTGTTTTGAGCTTATTCTTGGCCTGTATCTCTGTGGGGGTTTGAAGATGGTCTTATAGGTTGATCATACCCAGCAGATATCTCATCTCTGATAAAGAAAAATGGGAACCTTTTCCCCGTCATCTTAACAAGCCAAGTGTCCAGACCTAGCACAAATTCCCCATTTGAGGCATGGAACTTTTTTGTGGGCACTTGTGCTTTGAGGGAATTCCTCTAGATTCTTTGGGATAAGACTTGAACATCTGTAAGCAGTTACTGAAATAGTACTGTATGCCATTTATGCTGTTGAAGACCATTAAGTTAGACGTTCACTTAATGGCTTTCCATGCCAAAGTAGACAATCCGTTCTTCAGAAAGGAGTGAATTCATACATTTGGTGGCCATAGTCTGGCCAGTGTCCTCCCTGTGCTGCACATTCTACTCCATTGGAGTCACTTCACCGGCACCTCTCATGTTGAGACCCAGTAGCACATAATCTTGTCCACAGGTCAGTGTTCTAGTTACACAAAAGCCATGTGACGCTTTGTAAACCCCACGGATTACATTTTACTATGTTAACATGAAGCTCAACTCCAACCAAATCTTTTATTTTTGAACATTGGTGTAATTTTCTCATTTCCTGTGTCATCACCAAGACAGAAGTTTAGCAAAATCACACCCCAGGTCCATTGGACTGCACTGGGTATCCTTTTTCCGGTTCAGTCCAATCCACCTGATGTGAACAGACCCTCGTTCAAAAAGGTTTACAATTCTTCAAAAAAGGGAACTACCAAGGACTCCTTACCATCGATATATGCAAATATATAATTAAAACTTTTAACATCAGTAGAGCTTGGTCCAGATATGCAAATAACACAAATTACTATAACACAACAATAAAAACATTCATTCAGAGAAAAAAACAAATCAACTAAACCACTGGGAGATAATAGCATACTAGATATTGCAGTGAATTGCTTTCTATTTATAATTATAGTGCACTATATTTGATCTAACTTTTATATTAATGACTTGCTAATTACGCACCTCAGTGGGTGAATGTATTGTATAAACAAATCTTGCATATAATTAATATTCGTCATATTGGAATGAATGCATTGATTAGTTCAATTCATTTATTCCATATAAAGTGGCTATTGTTCAAGTTCCATGCCTATAGTGTTATCAACATGCCATTTATTTATTCAAAGTTATTTCCACCTCATGTAAACCACAGCATGTTTTTCAACATTGTCTCAAGCCTCCCACCTAAAAAACATTGGAAGAGTTCAGCATATCAGATGGGCAGCACTTTGCAGGGGGGCAGGATGGAAAGAGTCACCGCCGGCTTGCGCTACACTGCTAGTGTAGCGCCAGTCTTATGGGGCGGACTGGGCAGAGTGGAAAATTAGTCTAGCGCACCCATAAAGCAGCCGCACTGCTTTCAGTATGTGGGCGGATGGCATTCTGCAACTGGGGGGAGGCGCTTCTAATTTTGACTTTTATCATCCTGGACCACAAACCTGCCTCACCGTGCTATGTTTTTAGCTGCGCCATTGGCATGGTTATGTCTTCTTGGTCCTCTCCATAAAATGATCAGAAATTTGTGCTTAAAATGGATCTATAGGCAACACTTTTTTTTTTTTTCTTTTAATTTAGTAGGGAAGGGTATTTCCCCTGCCCAATTGAAGAGAGCCCTTTACTTCCTGCCCCATAGCCAAACAGGAAGTGAGAAGAAATCTCTGCAAATTAAGGGAATCCAACCCCCGGTCTTAAAGAGTAAGGGGTGTGGCCTTGACAGGAAGGGGTGGGTCATATTTAAATTTGGGGGTACACGAGTTTAGTCAGGCCTAGGGCAGCACAAAATCTTAATACACTACTGTATGTAAGCATTCCACATGAGTGAGCATGGTATTATACCCTACTTGGGAGTGGAGATGGGATTTCTATAGCATAGTTAAATTATACTACATCATCTTTTGTTTCCCTTTATGAAACACAATGGGGTTGGGTACACTCTGAATGCAAGGATTATGGGGTGAACTAGTCCTTAACTCCTTCACACCAACAATATGCAAACATGTGGCCTTGACGATGAGCAACCGCATATTTTACGTACCAGACTGTAAATGTAGCTGTGCTGAGAGAGCTTGCCGACAACGTTACCGGCGGCTAACAAATCTCCAGATCACCACTTGCAATCTGGAGCTTTCCAATCATGCGACAGACAATTGCAGCAATCGCATGATTATAAACCCCACCCTGCCTCCCGGCATCTGAAACTAAAGGGCCAGGAGGCGCTGGAGCAAAGGGGTTAATGTTGTATTAGTAATGTTTTGTATTTGCACATCCAGGCCAGGCTCTATAGGCGGTAAAGGTTTTTTTTAAATAATTTTTAGTATAAGTAAAGTTGTAAACATTTTGAATCAAATAAAAAATAGGGTTGAAATAATTACTTTTCCTGGAGAAAATGCTGCTGCAGACTCCCTACACTGCTGATTGCGTGATCAAACGTCTTGGCCCTTTGCTAATCTTGAACTCCGATCCTCTCCTTGAACAGGTTATATGATGATCTAGGCTTTTGGTTATGTAAACAGCAATACATACATAATGCCGAGCCAAATTGCTTTCAGCCTTTTTGTTGTTTATCCACCTCAGGAAAGTCCATGTCAAATTCTTCTTATGCACGTATGGCATTTGCGCAAATGTTTTTTGGAGCAGATAATTTTCCAGGATTGCATGATGTCTGTCGTCCACAAAAAAAAAGTGTTACTGTATGTCATCTGCACTGGAGACCCCCTGCACGGTTAACCTTTTAGCGTGTCATATTTGTAGTAACTGATGTGAGTTGCTGCTTGCAATAGTCCTCCTCAGTCCTTGATTGTATAGCCCCCCCCCCCCCCCCATTTGGATACCTGTCAGTTCTCCTGTACCCTGTTCTGTATCCTCACAACCCTCCTGCACTTCGCCTATTGTAATAGGTTTTCTGTTGGAAACTGTTCACACCTGCACAGCTGTTCTGCCAACGCCGAATCAAAATGTGGGGAGTTCCTGCAGGTGTTTTTCATGCGTCCCTAGTACGTTATACCTAGTACGATCTGAATTATGTTCACTGTTTTGTAGATTGCATGGAGTACATCCAGATACCCCAAGTTTTCCTATATATGTGTAAAAGCGTGGCCACTTCTGAGGTTACTTTTAAGATTGTTTTACCTAATGAGGGACAGTTAGGAACCATGCTGTTTGCAAAGGAGCACATTATTGCTATTAGGAACAAATAGTGCAAGGACCCCTTAATTTAAGTTGTACTTTGATGGGCTTTTTTTTTTTTCATTGACGCACACTTAAACAGAATATTGCCTTGCCCCTTTGAGTTCCAGTCCATTAAGGAGGACTTTGCAAGAACAAGTAGGGTTATTAGAATTATTAAAAAGTCTCTCTACTGTTTAAAGAATGATCCTTCTTGATACAGCAGGCTTGTTCTAGGCCCAGCATTAGGTTATGTGGTCTGCAACAATTGTTGGATCAATAGCTGACCTTGGCACCAACCTAAAACACTGTTGTGACCAGCACCCCAATGCATGGCTGCCCTGGCATCAGGTCATTCACCCTAGAACCGAGCTATTGCAAGAGCACTGCATGTTGTGGCAGATGGATTTCATTACCCCTTTCCATCCTCCTTGATGCTCTATCATTGCCTACCAGAGCCATGTGTACCCCACCTTAGCCTTTGTTCTATGTAGAGGCAGGCAGTTCTTTGATGGTTTCAGTGGGGTCTGCATTTTGCAGTCTCCCATTCTCAGAACAGTGAACATAATTTGTAAATTTTAAATCCTTGCCATCTTTTTTGTTGGCTTAATGTTTGAGGAGATTGTTTATATCGCCTCTAGACCGTAGCAGTTCAGTTGCATTTTGTTTGATGTGAACAGGCCTAAGGAATAACTTTTGTCCTGTTCCTTGAGGAACCTGTGTCTTCTGTACTGATATTAGTCCCTCACTGAGGATAAATGTGTTGCGAACCCGTTATAACACCAATGTTTGGCTCTGTCTATATAGGGACTAAGAGAGGAAGTTACAGTGTGGGTTTTGTTGCAGGTGGAGGCTGGGCAGTATTCGGAGGTACAATCCTGAACAAATCATGCTGAGCGCTGCTGTGCGCAGAACAAGCCGAGACGTCCGGATAATGAAGGAAAAACTCATCTTTTCAGGTACTATTGTGCTTTTTAGAAAATACATTTTTAAGATGCGTTTTTGTCTGCTGGCATATTAGAGAAAACGTCATAGTTGGTTTAATTTAGTATTTAAAGCATTTCTAAAGGCAATTAAAAAAAAAAACATTAAAAATAATAAACCTCTTATACTTGCCTGCTCTGTGCAATAGTATTGCACAGAGCGGCCCTGAACCTCCTTGTCTGGGATTCCCCAACAGCACTGTCTGCTCCATTTCTGTGTCTGCTCCTATAGTAAGTTGCTTGCTATGGATGCAGACTCACTCCTCAGCAATGCTGTGTGCATCCATACAGTACCAGGACAGGATTGTCCAGCTCCCAGGGCAAGGATCCAGAGTTGCACCCCCTCCCCCACTATTAAAACATGCTGTAGATTGGGTGTACTATCCTGCGTCAATTTTTTGCCCATTTGCTTCACTTCGCCCAGAGCAACTGCCACTCCTGCCCACCCCTTGTCCCGGCTCTGCATACGTACATACATACTCACAGAATTTCACTGACCGCAGCAAGAGTCAATGGCTTCCACTGCTGCCTCAGTCCCTGTGAGTAGAGATGGAGGATAAAGAAGATTTGCAGCATGGCACAGTGCTGAATCGAGTGAGGACTCGGATAAGTATTTAGACAGGGGAGGGGGGGGGGGGACATAGCAAGTTGTAAAATGTTTTGGCTTTAGAACCACTTTAACACTTCATAAGTAATATCACATTGCAGCAAAACTGAGGTACATGTGATCTTGCTCTCCATAGAGGATGCATATACTTAGTATGGTTGCTCCTTGTAAAAGGAGTGCATTTTTAGGGTGTACGTAGTGTTTTAAAGCTCTTATAGACTACCATTATACACTAAAAAATGCCAAAAAGCTCAGACCTTAACATAACTCCTACAGTCATTTAAATACACCCCTTGAAAGTTGTTGACTTTTTCGACATGTTTGAACTTCAGTTCACGCTCTGCTGAAAACGGGCCACAGCAGTGCAAAACAAATTGCACTTCTGTGACCCATAGGAGAAGCCCAGCCAAACTAGCTTAGGCTGGACGACTTTTTAAGCATCCTCAAACCATAACATCCCCACCATTATGCGTGACTGCTGTTTTGAGGTTCTCCTGAAATGCTTTTTCTCTGTTTGCGACAAACAAGTTCACTGTTACTGTGATCAAACCACGGATTGATCGGTCTTCAGCATATTCCAGAAGGCCTGGTATTTGCCTGTATGTTCAATGACAAACTGTAGTCTTGCTCTAATGCTCTTTTTGAGATTTTCTTAAAACACTTCACATGCAGGTCAAATTGGTGCTATCTTTATTGTTATGACCTTGACTGCTACAAGAGAGTTGTGAACACCCAAAGATGACATTTCGGGGTTCTTGGAGACCTCTTTTAGCATCAACCAGTCAGCTTCTGAGCTGAATTTGCTGAGTCGAACAGTCCTAAACAAATTGGCAGTTGTTTGTAATCTACACTACTTGATATATTTTCCCTACAGTGAAATTATCGATTTCAAATCACTTGGTGATCTTTTTTAAATCAATTGCCAAACTCATAGGAATTCATGACTTTCTTTCTGAGGGCCTTGAAGAGCACTATTGCTCTAAGACACAAGACATGTCAATAGCAAAAAGAAAGCCAGACCCTAAATATGAGGTTTAAAGAAAAGACAGGTCCCAACTGCATACTCCCTAAACAGGTTCTAATCATTGGCACATAATCTGAAACACCCGATTCCATGGACTTGAAGTGGGGTCTATGTATTTTTCCACATGATAAATCCGAATTTTCATTGACCATGGAAATAAATATATTGTACCATGCCAATTTTTATGTGTCATTTGTACAGCTCTATTACCTTTTATCTGTTGGCACTATTTAAATCAATATCCAGTGATTGCCCATTTAAATATGTAAAAAAAGTCAACATTTTTTCTTAGGGTTTACTTTTTTACATGACCAAATATGAGCTTATTGGACATTATTCATTTTAAAAACATGGATATTAATATAGAGCTGCCCACCTTCCCCCAACTTCTTATGTGGCTAGAACAGCCTTCGCTCTTCTGATAATGATTTCCACAAGATTTTGGTGTGTCTGAAAATTTGTGCTCATTCAGCCAAAAAAATAAATAAATAAAATGTGTAAGATAAAGTGCTGATGTTGGATCAAAAAATATTGGGCTCATAACTGGCATTTCAATGCATTCCAAAGATATTTATTAGATTTGAGGTGCCTCCACCTCATTCCAGTTCCTCCAAATCATGGCATTCTTCCCATAAATATTCGGTTTGAGATTTCTCTACACCATTCCAGTTCCTCCAAGCCATGAGAATTCTTCCCAAAGATATTTATTAGGTTTTAGGTTACTCTACACCAGGGGTCTCAAACTAGTGGCCCTCCAGCTGTTGCAAAACTACAAGTCCTTGTCAGCCTTGCAATGGCTAGTTTTGCAACAGCTGGAGGGCCACAAGTTTGAGACCCCTGCTCTACACTGTTCCAGTTTCTCCAAACCATGGCATGGCATTACACCTGAAATCCAAGCCTTCGTCTCTGGAGTTTTTTTTTTTTTTTTTGTTTTATCTTGAATAGTGACTAGCTATATGTTTGGGCCCAAAGTTTTGACAGTAGTGGTCACAAAACATGGAGGTTTGCATTGTTCATCTTATTTGGTAACACAAGCTAAATGTGGTACTCCAATCACTTTATCTTAATTTTACTGTACAGGACACATGACTTGTATTCATGGACCATGGGTTGTACACAGGCGACCTTCGGGTGATTGGACAATGACAAAAAACCTTTCTGGAGAAGGTCATATTGAACACTCATAAAACGCTACCTGTGAGACTCAATTTTGTTTGTTTTTTTAGGCGATTCTTTTCTGGAGAAGTATTTTTTAAACCATTCTCTTTTTTTCCTTCTGACAATTCTAGATGATCTGACGGCTTATTGTCCTGGGCTCTCTAGCAGTTTGCTGATTGGTAACCATTGGTGTGTACCTTGGGCACTGTACCCCAGTGTGGGGCCAACCTGTTAAGTTTGCTTCAGGCATTGGATCCCTGCATTAGGTGCTCAACTTTTAATGTCTGTAGTTATCTGCAGGGTGATACAGGGACACAGTCATTGCCTGAATTGTAGCGGCTCCTTTATCTGGACATGCAAAACTCCATCCAGTTCATACTCCATTCCATGAGTACTGCACCGCTGATGTCCTCCCTTAACAGCCATGAATGCTGCACCCCCTCCGCCCGTTGCCATGAATGCTGCACCCCCTCCGCCTGTTGCCATGAATGCTGCACCCCCTCCGCCCGTTGCCATGAATGCTGCACCCCCCATTTCCATGAGTGCAGCCTGATTCATGCCCATCTGCATACTTGGAGGGGACGGGACGAGTGCCAACAGACATACAGGAGAAACGCCTGTTTTCTTGGCTTCTTTAATAGAAAGTCCCGCCTCCTATGATGGACAGAACAGTTGTTCAATGGCAGGAGACAGGTCTTCCTTTTACAGAGTCCACCGTGTAAGCAAGAAATTCTTCGAAACCGGAACACAGGCTGCGCATGCCCCATGGGCCGGACTTAGGACATGCCTGTCCTGTCCTATATTGACATCAATCCCCTCCTCTGACTCTAGCTTCCTCTTAGGCACTCGTCATGTGGCCTGACAAAAGCAGATTTCTCTGCCACCATGTCTGAATTCTTTGGAAAACATTTGGCGCTTCTAGAACCGTCAGTTTGTAGAGGCCGGAAATGGCTACACATCCTCTATTACCCCTGACCCTGTTCAGGATTCAGAGGCAGAACCTACTTTATTTGAACATATTGTGGAGGACAGTATTGAGGACCCTAAACTTGTATCAGAGGCAGTAGAGGATTGTATGAGGTACAAGCTATGGCTTCATGTCATATGCTCTCTACTGTGGGCAGGGGCCGTCTTATCGAGCAGACACCCATGGGCACTGCCCAGGGGCCCCAAGTGCTCATGGGGCCCCATCAGGGCCAGCTCTGATCTAGGGGGATGCAGTACAGAGGTCAGGTGGCACGGTAACAGCATGCATTGCACGGTGATGTGACAGGGGAGAGGCAGGCTGTGGGTGTATCTCCCCTCCTAGAAGCGCTACCTGGCATGGTGGATCTCTGTTGAAGGAGATCGCTGTACTTCACATTGCATAGCTAGTACAGTGGCTCCTCCCAAGCTATTCGGTTTTTTTTTTTTTTCATTTAGCCCACTGGGTTGAATGAAAAAAAGCAAATAGTGTGTACCAGGCTTAACAGTGCTTGGGTGTTTCAGTGTTTACTGGGCAGCAACGCCCACCAGTCATAAGTCCCTTATGGCATTTTGCTTCCCAATCCACAATTGCCAGATAGATCAGACAGCTTATTTCCAGGCCCCCTAAAGAAAGGGTTCCTCCCTTCCTCATCAGAGCTCCGCCAAGGCTTTTCAGCATCAAGGAATTGTAATCTCAGATTTGCAAGGCCGCTACCTGGTCCTCTGTTCCAGTGGTGATGTTGCCTACCCCTCAGTTTATTGCTTTGGGACATCCCATGGCCTATGAAATCAAGTCATGTATTGTACGATTAAGACAATTGGAACTTTAACTTGCCTGTAAATTACTTAACTTCATGTATGGGACACAGGCGCCCTTGCCCCTATTCCTGGCTAAAAAACCTGGAGTCTCACAGAGGCGGTGTTATATGCATGTAATGTATGTGACAGCCCTAGCAAGTTTTTTTTTTGCCGGTGTTACTTGGAGGTGGCCCGAATATAACTCTATGAATACAAGGGCTGTATGCCAAGATAAGAAATTCACAGGCAAGTCAACAGTGCAATATTTTTTTATATTTTTGATTGTGGAACGAGGCCTTATTTTCTGGTTAACACTTAAAAGCGAATTCAGAAGAGAGGTTTTGTTCACTATAACAGTATCCGTTAAAAACCATTAGATTCCATCATTCAGTGGCCTATTTACAGTAAAGTAAATTATTTAAACACCAGAGATCTCTTGATAGCGGAATTAAGGCCCCTGACATTCCAAGAGATAATGGATATATCAGCCATGTCGCACTTCACACACACCACCTAACCAGATCCACAGGTCCCTCCCAGCCGTCGTTTCCCAGCACGGCCACCCCAGACCTAGAATCAAGAAAAGATCAGTTGAATGACACCGTATATGTAGTGGACCGTACTCCGTGTAAGTGGCAAGCAACTCCATTAAACAATCAAAAACAAAAAAACAACATGAAACTAAACTTTGTCCCCATCCGCAACTGCGGATACAACCCCCCGCCCCCCCACCCCACACCCCCCCCCAAACCTGAGGGTGCATAGATCCCCCAAATAACCAAAGAGTACATTGCTTAACTAGAGCGTGTAAACATAGCAAGAGGTGATGCCTAACGGCATTAGAGAGCCACAGAGATGCTGACATCCAGTGCAGATGAGGATAAGACGACATCTTGTCTCCCAGCTCCTGCCAGGGCCGCAGTCAGTGAGTACACACAGGTGCAAGTACCATACAGCCCACCCGGGTCCAGTCAAGTAACATAACATCCCCCCCGACCCCCCCCCCCCCCCCTTGAGAGTGGTTAACAGAAATGAGTCCATGGCAAAAAATAGAGAAACGGTATCAAGTCAAGAAAGTACCCCCTACCGCTGCCCCCTGGAACACAGTACCCCAAAAATTCGTCCGTGTCTAGAGGGGTATCATACCCAAACATGGGTTTGTCCGGGCTGGATGAGTACACAAGTCTGATACACCAGAAAACCCCCCCGATCCACCATCACACAACATCCAGGGGGACAGCAGCATAAAAGAAAACAGGGGAAAAATTATGAGCCAGAACCGAAGGCATCCATAGCAGCCAGCTAGAAGGCACAGTCATTCCCACAGCTCTAGTGACGGACCGGTAGCGACTCCAGCCAGGCGGCAGCCTCCCGCGGGTTGGTAAAAAATTTAGTGGTCTCACCATCCTGCACCCGTAGCTTTGCAGGGAAAAGGACACTATACTTGATGTTTCGAGCCCTCAGGCCTACCTTCACCTGGTCGAAGGATCTGCGGAGCTTCTGTGTTTCCATGGAGTAGTCCGGGAACATCATCACCGTGGCATTCTGGAAACGCAATTCACCCACCCTTCGGGCAGCTCGCAACGCTTCATCCCTGTCCCGAAAATGCAGGAGCCGGAATATCAGGGTGCGCGGCCTCGCTCCAGGAGGTCCCGGGGCAGGAGGGACACGATGCGCCCGTTCCACAGAATAGTATGGGGAAAACTGCGCATCAGGCAGCAGAGTCCGTAGCAGCTCCTCCACAAAGACCGCCGGGTTCTTCCCCTCCGCTCCTTCGGGGAGGCCAACCACGCGGAGGTTATTCCTCCGGTTCCTATTCTCTGCGTCGTCGGCCTTGTATTCTAGGGCACGAACCCGAGTGTGCAGGGTGCGGATGGACTCCGCATGGTCAGCCGCGAGGTCCTCAACCCGCCCGACCCGCTGTTCAGCCTCTGTAACTCTGGACCGGAGTTTGTCAAGATCCTGACGGACCAGGCCGACATCTAGCTGAACCGCTTCGATTTTGTTAGTCAGGGTAGCTTGACACGTGGCTATAGCCGCCATCACGTCCCTGAGCCCGATCTCTTCAGCACTGTCCTGGTCATCCATCTCCGTCTGGGACGCCATATTGCGCGCCCTTGCAGGGGGGGTCGCCGCTTGCAGGGCCGGTACCGAGGGGGAGTCCGAGAAACGAAGCTTCTTACCCCTGTGCCGAGTTTTGCAGGACATCCGGAGCACCTGTGGGTAGGTTGTGCAGTAAAAGGAACAGCAGGTAGTTAGGTTCAGGATAAAAAGGCAGCAGAGCTCTGGCTTCCACAACCTCTCAGGTCGCCATCTTGGACACGCCCCCCGTAAAGTAAATTATGATTGGATGATCTGCCCCCATGATCTTTATCCTGGCAGTATTTATTAAATACACCCATTACCATTTATTCTAATGACTTTACAGTCATGCACATGTACAGTCGTGCTCATAAGTTTACATACCCTGGCAGAATTTGATTTCTTGGCCATTTTTCTGAGAATCTAAATAACAAAAACCCTTCTTTCACTCATGGTTAGTGTTTGGCTGAAGCCATTTATTATCAATCAACTGTGTTTACTCTCTTTAAATCATAATCGCAACCGAAACTACCCAAAGGACCCTGATCAAAAGTTGACATACCCCAGTTAATACCGTATATTGCCCCCTTTAACATCAGTGACAGCTTGAGGTCATTTGTGGATGAGGCTCTTTATCTTCTCAGATGGTAAAGCTGCCCATTCCTCTTGGCAAAAAGAATTCCTGTAAATTCTTGGGCTGTCTTGCATGAACTACACGTTTGAGATCTCCCCAGAGTGGTCAATGATATTGAGGTCAGGAGACTGAGAGGCCACTCCAGAACCTTCACTTTGTTCTGCTGTAGTCAATGACAGGTCGACTTGGCCTTGTGTTTTGGATCATTGTCATGTTGGGATGTCCAAGTACGTCCCATGCGCAGCTTCCTGGCTGATGAATACAAATGTTCCTCCAGTATTTTTTGATAAAATACTGCATTTATCTTGCTAACAATTTTGACCAAATTTCTTGTGCCTTTTGGAGCTTACACATCCCCAAAACATCAGCGATCCATCTCCGTACCTTTTCATAATAGGTCTTGTTGACTCCTCCCAAAATGTAGCATTCATGGTTTTGGCCAAAAAGCTAAATTTTGGTCTCATCACTCCAAATGACTTTGTGCCAGAAGGTTTGGGGCTTGTCTCTGTGCTGTTTGGCGTATTGTAAGTGGGATACTTTGTGGCATTTGCATAGTAATGGCTTTCTTCTGGCAACTCGACCATGCAGCCCATCTTTCTTCAAGTGCCTCCTTATTGTGCATCTTGAAACGGCCACACCACATGTTTTCTGTTTTTCAGAGAATCCTGTATTTCGCCTGAAGTTATTTGTGGGTTTTTCTTTGCATCCCGAACAATTTTCCTGGCAGTTGTGGCTGAAACCTTAGTTGGTCTACCTGACCGTGGTTTGGTTTCAATGGCACCCCTTATTTTATACTTCTTTTAGATTAGTTTGAACACTGCTGATTGGCATTCTTAATTCATTGGATATCTTTTTATATCCCTTTATACAGTTCAGCTATCTTTTCCTGCAGATTCTTTGACAATTCTTTTTGCTTTCCCTATGACTCAGAATCGTCAGTGTAGCACTGGGTGAAAAGATGCAAGGGTCTGTCAGGGGTCCAGAAACTCATTGACCTTTTATATACACACACTAATTACAAGCAAACTGATCACAGGTGAGGATGGTTATCTTTAATAGCCATTCAAACTGGCTTGTGTCAACTTGTGTGCATGTTGTCAGGCCAAAATCACTGTAAACTTTTGATCAGGGTCATTTGGGTAGTTTCTGCTGCCATTACGATTTAAAGAGTAAACACAGTTGATTGGCTTCAGCCAAATACTAACCAAGAGTGGAAAATGTTTTTGTTATCATTCATATTCTCTGAAAAATGGCCAAGAAATCATAAATTCTGCCAGGGTATGTAAACTTATGAGCAAAACTTTATGTATGTGACCACTCTCTGCATATCGTAATAGCCAGGGGTCAGGCCATGCGCCCATGACCCCTGTTTCGACTCCCAGTAGTATAAAAGTAGGCCAAAACTAAACAATAGTTTTAGACGGCAAGATTATTTTCATATTATGAGATTTTATTTAAAGGTTTAGAGACTTTAGGAAATATTTTTTCTAGGTTACATTTTTTTTCTTAAGAAGTACTTACTCTGTTTTCATTCTGCGTTAATAAAGTGCCAGCATATTCTACAGAACTGTGCAAAACACAGTCAGAGCAGCCCCAAATTGCCAATACTCACACAGACCCGGAGGTGACAGGTAAGGGTGTCCGTCACAGCAGATTCCTTGTTCTCAATGTTTATAGAAGATTAAGAAAACTGTAGCTTTCAATCTTCATTTTAAACCATGATTTTTCCAATCCAACTATAAATTTATGTGAAAATTAACATAATTTTTTTCTTCAAGTGAATTCATATCGGCAATCTGATGAATCCATTGGCTGGGCTCTTGGGATAATTCCTATCTGGGCAATTTTGTACTTCATATTCCCTAGGTTCAGTGTTTGAGAGGTTTTTATGTATGATGAATGCCTCGGGTAGTGTGGACCTTCTGTGTCAACAGTGGAATAGCAAGGGATTCTCTATGGGATAAAGTCTTGTCCACAAAATCTTCCTGCATGGAGCATTGCGTTTTCATCATTTTGGTGCTGCCTGACGGGGCACAGCGCCTTTCCTTTTTCCTTTCAATATTAAATTGTATTTGGAGCTGCAGTAGTATGTGTAGACACGTAAAGATGTCCTATAATTCTGTCAGCAGAATGACCTCCCCTTTCTATGGCTTGCACTGCAAGGCAAGATGGAAAATGTAGTTGTAACCCCTGTTAGTAGTTTGGGTGATGCTTTTACTTTTGGCTACATCACTGAAGCTGGAGAGCCCTCATGACCATTTTATACAATGTTTGAGACAGTCGGGTTTTAATGCTTACATGTAGTTGATGCCACAGTATCGTTGGGTCACTTACTGTTGCCTATTCTAACCTCACTTGGCTGACCAAAACATGTGGGCCACCTCCATGTGAATGAGAAAGGTAAATGTGTACCGAGGTGCGTTGCCTCTGATGTAGGTCATGCCTCATTGCTGTTTTCCACTTTTTCAGTGATGGCGGAAAATCCCTTGAAGAAACATGTCTTTTCCTCCAAATCATAATTGTGTTAGTCAATGAAAAGAAGATCTTTAACCATTTTGAAATTATGTAATTGGATGAGACCAATGAGTTTGATTTTAGGATGCTCAGAGTAAGCCATATTGTGCTGTACTAATATTTAATGTAGCACCTCACTGGAGACCAGTGATGTCATTACAAATGCATCTTAATCGATTGCCACAGACCAGTGACACCACTGAAAATGCATCCTTTTCCCCCACTAGAGAACAGTGATGTCACTGTATATGCAGCCTAGCCATTTACTAAGGACAAGTGACCTCACTGATGATGCAGTCTGTCCATTCGCTAGATACCAGCACCATCACTGACAATGCAGCCCATCTATATACTAGACACTGGTGACATTACATTGAAAGCAGCTTTCTTTTATTTTTTTAATTCACGTGATGCTGGTGACATCAGACTGAAGCTTATTCTTTCACTAGAGACTGGTGATATCAGAGATTGAAGCCTGTCCATTCACTGAACCAGCCTTTCTCAACTTTTTTGCTCCAGAGGAACTCTTGAAATAATTTTCAGGTCTTGGTGGACCCAGCTAAAACCAGTTGGTAGTCAAAAGTAGAAAAATGCCCCTTACATTGTCTGCCAGTCATAAGTATGCCCAACTTAGAGTGGCCATTACTGTTATGAAGCTGACTGGAATTGACATTGGATCCGGAACCAGGTAGACACCATTAATTGGGGGGTAATCAATCACAGCTCAAGGAACCCCTAGCAACCTCTGCAGGAACTCCGGTTGAGAATGGCTGCACTACACATTGGTGATATTAGAATCTGTTGATATTACTGAAGATACAGCCTATTCATTCACTAGAGACCAATAATATCACTGAGAATGAACTGAACTGTTCACTAGAGGCCAGTGCTCCATAATGTAGCCTAGCCATTTAATCGGTGATCTAGTACTCTAGTGGATGGATTGATGGCTACAGAAGTTTTTTTTTTTTGTTTTGTTTTTAAAGCAGGTTGTGCTTATGGGTGAACCATTTGGCTTACAATATGGCTACCTCCTGTGGCAGATTCATGTATTTCTTACTATTTCATTCCTTCACATTTCTTTAGAAATCAACAACATAGACACAGCTGAAGAGCTCTCCTTGTGTTCAGATAATCGCTACGACGGTTTTGCCAATGACGCCATCACTCCAACCACAGATTCGAAGACCAGCCCCAGCTAGGATGTGGTAGATGACCGAAACCAACAAATGCTCTGCAGTTCTGGAACCTTTGCTGACGTCTACGTTTTCCAAGACGGGGAAATTTTGTGGGACTACTACTATTCCAGGACATTTTTTGTTTATTTTTGATTTTTTTTTTTTTTCTGTTGTATAATCTTGGACTGTGAGGTTGTATATATGTAGAAAATAATCTTGATCCCTTTTTTTTTTTTTCCTTTTTTTTGCCCTTTTGTGTATTTTGTGAGTAGAACACAAGCGAGTCCTTGTGTAAATTGTTGACTGAGCCGCAAGAATGTTGAAAGTGCAGCCTGGTATAGACTTGCGTTCTTCTTCTAATTATCTGTGGTCTCCTCTGCTGCTCCTTAAAGTTGCACAGTCTGGTGTAGATGACCTTCTTTTTTTTTTTTTCTTTAATTCCTTGTCTATTGTTTTAAAGAGAGCCTGTCATGACTGGGCAAATGCAAACATTTAAATTTCAGTCTTACAGCTCAACTGAAGTTGCAAAAATAGATATATACTCAGATGAGTTTCTCCAGTTGGGGCTTGTTTGCACCATAGCACATGTGTTAACGCACTGGTATGCATTTCTAAGTTGCACTGCAATACGTTTTTTAACCCTTTTTTTTTTTCCCTTTTATTTTTTTTATTTTTAAACCATATGGTATTACTTTATAGTATTATTGTGTAAAATTATTATTTTGTAAAAAGGCAAAATGTATATTTTATTTTTTTCCAGCGTCCACTGGTGCACATTGCCTTGTTCCTGTCCTGGTTGCTGGTGTAAATGAGCCCATGTAGAAGATGTTTAGTGTCTCTAATTATGACTGTAGCATCCACTAGATACCAAAGTTAATCCCAGCAAAACTCCTTAACTGGTCTAACTGACTCCCACTCTTCCTCTGCAGGGAGGAAGCTTTAGCTATGGAGTTGCTGTTACTCAGCTCTGTCGGCATAGGAGACTACAGCATTTTAACCTGAGATGGGGGAGTGAGTCTATAGGTGCCACAGACTGGAAATTTTAGGTAAAGTGTGGCAGAGGCAATAACAGTGCTGGGCCAGCTCCTTCATTCTAAAGCTTGACAATGTGCTATATTGTCTTACTCAGATTTTTGCTTCTGTGACCAGGAAGGCAGGAGTGTGGGGGTGCCTAAATAAATGTTTCACTAACTTTTAAGACTGAGTACCCACATTCTTGCATTGTCCCATGTGTAACTGGCTGTCTTTAAAGAATAGAGTCACCTTTTTCCCTGGCAACTTTCCAGGGTTGGATATAAAAAGAAAAATTCCACTTTTGAAAAACATCCCTTTAAATCCTATGGAAAAATAAAAACAATTTTTGAACAAATGTGATACTATAATGTGGGCTAGTAATATAGACTTTCCTATTGGGGAAGTATTCATTACCTGTGGTGTTCAGGTTGTTGAAATGTCGTAGCCCCCTGCTTTCCGAGTTGGAAAAGTCAGATACCTTTTCATGCTAAAATGTTTAGCAAATGACATCTTTACAAACCTGCAGTCATTCTTCTATCATTTTCCATGAAGAAAAATGGCTATCAATAGAATAATTTAGGCCTCATTTACATGGGTGCTGGGAACCGTACACAGTCAATAGTCTATTTACAATTCTCTAGCCAGGAGGCACTGTATATACGCAGCTCATTCAAATGTATGAGGATGCAGCAGCTGCACAGCCATGTTTACTATCCTGACAAGGGCGTGGGTTGCTGGCCCCAAATCCAGGTAGAGTGTGTTCAGGGCCACTCATGCACACACCTGTCACAGTAGGATGGACCAATGCATCCTCTTAGACTTGAATAGGCTGCCGGTACGCCTCACCTGCTGGCTAGACACACGTAAACAAATTGTGCATTTGCTGTGTACAGCGCCTGCATCAGAGAGGCCTTAGCAATGCCTTCAGCTGTCCTACTTTACAATCCACGGTACTATGACTGCGCAGGTCTCCTATATACACCAAAGTTAAGATTAGTTTTGGACTTTTTTTTTTTCTTATGTAAGGCTTTAAACTACAATCATGTACATAACAGACCCCAATAGGGGTTAAAAATAGAACTAAAGGCAAAAGTTTTTTTTTTTCTTTATCTTGATAGAGTAAGGGCTCTTTCACATGGGGCAGATCCGTGCTGATCCGCCCCATGGACATCTGCTTGCTCAACGTGGATCGCTCCGTCAATCCCCCGCTGAGCAGGAAGATGAAAGGTCCATCTCGGCATACTGTGCAGGGACGGACTTGTCAGAGCGCCGCTCTCCCCTATGGGATATCAGATGACGATGGACCGCAGAGTCTGTCGTCACCCGATCCGATGACGGAGGAAAAGTAGGTTTTTCCTCCGTCACACTTTTTCGGAGTGAACCGGTTCGGATGTCAGTGGTCATGTCACCTCTGACATCTGACGCTCCATAGAGCTCTATGGTGCATCCGTTCAGGTCTGCCTGAAAAACTGACAGGCGGACCTGATCGGGTCGTCCATGTGAAAGAGCCCTAATTCCCCTTTCACATGGGGCTGTCCTTTTCACTATGCTCCGTGGATCCCCGCTGGGCCGGCGGATGACAAGTACGTCTCTGCACTCTGTGCAGGGACGGACCTAAGGGAGGGTTATAACTCCTTTTGGAATTTTTTTTGGGCATCCTTGTCCATTTGCCAAAACAGGAAATTAGCAGAAATACCTGGGACATCTTTGGTTGTCAGCAGAGGCATCAGCCCTAGTGTCCCTACTGTAAAATTTCTCTTCTATTCCTGTTCTGCTGATAACCCAAAATTTTAGATCTTCTTCCACCTTCTCTTTTGTTGACAATGGTAAGCAGGACCAATAAGAGGGTGAGTCTCCCTAAGAAAGGCACTCTGTCCCAAATTAAGACCCCTTTCTCACTGGGGTGTTTTTCAGGCGCTTTAGTGTTAAAAATAAAATAAAAAAAAGCGCCTGTAAAGCACTTGAAAGAAGCCTCATCTGCAATCCAATGTGAAAGCCCGAGTGCTTTCACAGTGGGATCCCTTTCACAGTGGGATCCCTTTCACAGTGGGGTTTTTTTCAGGTGCTTTAGCTTTAAAAAAAAAAGTGGTTGAAAGAAGCTGCAACTGCAATCTCAATGTAAAAGCCCGAGTGCTTTTGCGCTGGCAGGGCGTCAAAAAAAAGTCCTGCAAGCAGCTTCTTTGCAGCGCTTTTGGGGCAGTGAATACACCGCTCCTAAAGCGCCCCTTCCCATTGAAATCAATGGGAAGAGCCTGAAAAGCGCTTTTGGCAGCAACGATTTGTGGGTGCTTTTAACCCTTTATTTGGTCACTAGCAAAGGTTAAAAGCGCCCCAATAGCGCTCGAAAAATGCTCGTAAAGCTCTGCTAGTTTAAGCGGTGCTTTACAAGCGGTTTTCAGGCGCTGACATTGTGAAAGGGCTCTTAAAGCACTTGGGCTTTCACATTGGGATTGCAGATGAGGCTTCTTTCAAGTGCTTTACAGGTGCTTTTTTTTTTTTTTTTTAACGCTAAAGTGCCTGGAAAACGCCCCAGTCTGAAAGGGATCTAAGGAAAAAGTTTTGCCTTAAGTTATACGTCAAGTGGAACATTTTTGTTCTGAATAGAGCGGGGGGGTGAGTTAGGATCTCCCTAGTGACACCAATAGCAAAAATAGGGCATTTCTTTGTTTCTAAATAGCAGTCGTAATAAAAACCTACCCAGGTCTTAAGCCTTTTCCATTATAAAGACTCATTCAGGCCTATGGGTTGTGTTAAAATAAACGGCAGCACCATGTACAATATTTTAAGTGTCAACCCAATTCACCTGCCTTCCTGTACATCACAACAGACAATAACACACCAATGTGTATTGTGATGTGCCACAGCTGGGAAAAAAAATGTCTGATTTAAAGTAGAACTATAAAAAATAAAATATATATATTATATACCCCCCACGTTCCTAAGTGTACATACCTTGGTAGAATTTCATTTTTCAGAGAATATGAATAATACAAAAACATTTTTCGCTCATAGTTAGTGTTTGGCTGCTGAAGCCATTTTTTTTTAATCAATCAACTGTGTTTACACTTTTTAAATCATAATGACAACAAATATTGACCCTGATCAAAAGTTTACATACCCTGGTGATTGTGGCCTAATAACATGCACACAAGTTGACACAAAGGGGTTGGAATTGCTATTAAAGGTAACCATCCTCATCTGTGATCTGTTTGCCTGTAATTAGTGTGTGTATAAAAGGTCAATGCGTTGCTGGACTCCTGACAGATCCTTGCATCTTTCATTCAGTGCTGCACTGACGTTTCTGGATTCTGGAGTCATGGGAACAGCAAAAGAATTGTCAAAGGATCTGCAGGAAAAGGTAGTTGAACTGTATAAAACAGGAAAGGGATATAAAAAGATAGCCAAGGAATTGAGAATGCCAATCAGCAGTGTTCAAACTATAATCAAGAAGGGGAAAATGAAGGGGTTCTGTTGAAACCAAACCACGGTCAGGTAGACCAACTAAGATTTCACTCACAGCTGCCAGGAAAATTGTTCAGGATGCAAAGAAAAAACACAAATAAAGGTGGTGAGGCTGTTTCAAGATGCACAATAAGGAGGCACTTGAAGAAAGATGGGCTTCATCGTTGAGTCGCCAGAAGAAATGCTACAAAGTATCCCACTTACAATAAGCCAAACGTATACCTGCTGGTGCAAAGTCATTTGGAGTGTTGAGACCAAAATTGAGCTTTTGGCCACAACCATTAACGCTATATTTGGAGAGGAGTCAACGTGGTCTATGGTGAAAGGTACAGAGGTGGATCACTGATGTTTTGGGGGTGTGGGAGCTACAAAGGCACAGGGTATTTGGTCAAAATTGTTGGCAAGATGAATGCAAATGTTGTTCCAGTATTTTTTTTGATAACATACTGCATTCAGCAGCCTACATTCTAACATGACAATGATCTAAAACACACAAGGCCAAGTCAACCTGTCATTGGCTACAGCCGAATAAAGTGAAGGGTCTGCAGGGACCTCTCAGTCTCCTGACCTCAATATCATTGAGCCACTCTGGGGAGATCTCATAATGTGCAGTTCATGCAAAACAAGCCAAGAATTTCCAGGAACTGGAGGCTTTTTGCCAAGAGTAATGGGCAGCTTTACCATCAGAGAAGATAAAGAGCCTCATCCACAAATACCACAAAAGACTTCAAGCTGTCATTGATGGTAAAGGGGGCAATACATGGTATTAAGAACTGGGGTATGTAAACTTTGTTCAGGATCATTTGGGTAGTTTCTGTTGTGATTATGATTTTAAAAAAAATAAACACAGTGGATTGATAATAAATGGCTACAGCCAAACACTAACCATGTGAATAAACCAAAAGAAAATGGAATACCCCGCTCTTAGACTAAAATTATAAAAAAATAAATACTATTTAAGCTGTTCCCCTCAAAGTGCAAAGACTGCCTTTGTGAGATGTGGGTTGTGGATAATGAGGGGGGTGCTATTATAATAAACCTTAGGTGATACCAATAAAGTGCTCTAGTGCTTAAAGTGGTTGTAAACCCTTACAAACCACTTTGACCTACAGGTAAGCCTAGATTAAGGCTTACCTGTAGGTCCAAGAAATATCTCCTAAACCTACACGGTTTAGGAGATATTTGCTGAAAGACAGGCACACTGAGCGCGACACCGTCAACAATGGAGATGCCACGCGTGTCGGCTCCCGTGCGCATGCCGAATGACAGCGGCGGAGCAGCGAGACCCCACCGAGAAGATGGATGAGGCGGACTACAGGGGACAGCGGTGACTTCACTGGCTCCTGTGTCAGGTAAGTGACACATAATGGACTACTATGCGATGCATAGTAGTCCATTATGCTTTGCTTTTGCAGGGAATGAAAGAGGAAGTAAACTCATCAGGGTTTACTTCCTCTTTAATAATACTGCAGGTATCTTACAAGTCAATACATGCTTCAATATACATGGAATAAATGAATTCAATCAACTCAAAAAGTGTCCATATACATAAAACTGAACACTAACCCTAAGTGAAAGAAAAGTTTTTGTGTTATCATTCATGTTCTCGGAAAAATGGCAAGAAATTGTAAATTCTGCCAGGGGATGTAAACTTATGAGCACAACTGTATATATACACATGATGGTTAGAGTAGGGAAAGGTTATGCCATAACCCATGTCCATTCTTTTTTGCCTTCTGTGTTTAATTGGGGAGATTTCCCTTTACTTCCTGTCGCATTGCCAAAACAGGGACGGTGAGGAAATCCTTGTAAATTAGGGGAATCCCTCGGGGAGCCTCTCAGCTCACCAGAACTAGTGTCCCCATTGGCAGATTTCCAGCCTATTTCTGGGGACAACCTAAAACTTCAGATTTTTCTTTTACGTTAGCTAATTCAGCTCTACTCCAAAACCCTGAAAAAATGTGGCCTTTAGTCAATTGTGGTCTGTTTGAAGCCCATTCAAATGGAACAGGTTGCCTTAAAGCGGAAGTAAACTCGTCTATCCACTGTCAAATAATAATAAAAAAAAAATCTTGGACATGTCATAGCACCAACTTCCTTCATCCCGCCTTCGGCTCACCTCTGACACCAGTCATAAATCCCACACGTGAGAAGGACATGGGGGTTTTCTGGAAGGAGAAGTATTGCAAGAGCCTTAGCTGAACCTATGAAACTATAGAAGCTGATGTGTTCCCGGAAAGATCCCATCACAATAAGGATACTTAGTCTGAAGGTTACACTGGGCATCTCTACAGGTATACGTCCCCTGCCAGAAACATGGTTCAAATTTTAAAAAAGGAATGCTTTGGGAATCTCTTCTACAATGGATGGCATGTACAATATGCCACACTTTCACATGGGGAATGCTTACATAGAGAACTTTAATACACTGCACCAGAGCTTGCTAAATTGGCTCCTAAAACTTCTACTAAATGCAATAAAAATGCATTCCTTGTTAGATTTTGATAAGATATTTCTACAGGTTTATTATGTTTGGTTTAAAAGCATAAAAACTGTGGACAAAAGCACAATAGGGGTATTTGGGTACAAATGGAGGCAAAAAAGATGTCAATTGTGTTAAGTTTTCTGCAGATGAAAGTGGAATGTGTAATCTCATCTTTTCAAATGAAGTCCCACCTCTGATTCTTCTGAATGGCTACTCTTGCATACACCACCGATGGAAAGTGATGATTACACCGATAATAATGATGACAAGGGTTCTTTCCTACTAACGCATAGGATGCCAGCTCACAAAAGCACCAGCTCCAAGCACGCTGACACAAGAACGCAGTCTAGGGGAATGTATTTTTGGTAGCTTATTGCTGATCACTCTAAGTAGGAATGGTAATTGGGGTGTAGGGTATGGGATACTCTAGACCAGGGGTCTCTAAACTTTCTAAACAAATGTTCTTCAAATTTTAGGAGTGGGGGGGGGGCGCCAGACTGGTCAGTGGGAGTAGACCGTGCCTATCTTTAATAGTAGGGGGAGGAATAGTGCCTCATTGTTGGTGTTAGTGGGAGGAATGGGGCCCTATTGTTGATGTCTGTGGGCGAAATTGTGCCTCATCCTTGCTGTCAGTAGGAGGAATAGTGCCCTACCATTGGTGTCATTAGGAGGTAGAGCACCCAATCCGTGTCAGTGAGAGAAATTGGGCCCCATCATTGGTGTCAGTAGGAGGCATTGCACCCCATCGTTGGCAGTGGGAGGAATTGTGCCCCATCTTTGGTTGCAGTGGGAGGAATAGTGTCCCATCGTTGGTGCCAGTAGGGTGGAATAGAGTGTCAGAAACTATGCCCCACTGTTACATGGGAAATAATGCCCCAGGGCTGCATAAAAGTAAGCAAGGGGCCACAGTTTGGCGACCACAGCTCCAGACAATATGACCCAATAGCAAGAGGACACACTTCTCTGAACTAAGCTTTTCCTAACAATCTCTCCACTAAGGTTCAGTATACAGTTCCCCCTCAAGGGACTAGAGGGACGGTCAGAATTCAAAACCCTATGCGAGCAGTCCCTCTAAGAAAACTATGGTACTTAGAAGGCCATGCAGCAGCTGTACACTCTTAGCTTCCTCTAGGTGCCTTACAGTGAAATTATCCAGACTGGATCCATCAGGTGAAATCTCAGGATGTTGGAGATTATTCACAGCTGTGACCTTGATGAACGTCCGCTCCAATCAGTAGAAAGGCCTGCGGGGGTGGAATCTCTGCAGTAGGAAGTCCCCTGTTGTTCTAGAGACTACACTATTTATTCGCTTCCCCAGTCACCTGCTAGACATACCACCCAGGGATTGATTGGCTGGTGCTCAATAAATATTTAGGCTGCCTATTTGACTCTACCCTCCTTCATGGAAAAATCCAAAAAACAGGAGGCCAGCCTGTGAATTCTAGGACAGCCAAAGCAATTGAAGACCACCTAGTAGCCTATCTAGGAGGATGGTACATCTCCAAAACCTGCAATACCTCCAAATGGGACACTGTATATTTGAAAAAAAAACTTCTTGATAAGTTGGGTTCTTCTTTTGCAGCACCCTTAGAATTTATACACAAATTTGGTTGTAAGAAGTGTATCTAGATGTTGCGTGATTAGGGCTGGGCAGTGGTTTATATGTTTCACTAATATATATATATATATATATATATATATATATACTCTGTATATGTAATTATATTGTCAGAAGTACTGGGACGTCTCAGTATTAGTCCGTAGGGTTCAATATTGAGTTGGCCCACCCTTTGCAGCTATAACGGCTTCAACTCTTCTGGGAAGGCTGTCCACAAGGTTTAGGAGTGTGTCTATGGGAAGGTTTAACCATTCTTTCAGAAGTGCATTTGTGAGGTCAGGCACTGATATTGGATGAGAAGGCCTGGATCGCAGTCTCTGCTCTAATTCATCCAAAAGATGTTCTATCGGGTTGAGGTCAGGACTCCGCCTGTCAGGTCAGTTAAGTTCCTCCACTCCAAACTTGCTTATCCATGTCTTTATGGGCCCTGTGTGTGTAAAGGCAGGTGTGCAGGGCCGTCTTAGCGTACACACCTGGGCGCTGCCCAGGGACCCCATCAGGGCTGGTTCTGTCACAATAAATGACCTTGCCGGTGCAGGATGCGGCCGAGGAGAGGTCAGCTGGAAGGACAGCAGTCTGTTCTCTGCATGGACAAGTGACAGCCATCAGCGACAGTCTTGGGAGTCGGGCGGCCACTTCTGTGGGTCTGGCTGTCACTTCTCCTCTCCTTCGCTCTTCCATGAGTCAACTGAATGTCGGCAGCTCCCCCTCTATGGTCTCCACAGCAGTAGGTTGAGTGAACTGTGCTGCCTGCGCCAATCCTGCACTGTCACTCATATTCTTACAGGAGGATTCAGAAAGAAAAGCACAAGACCCCTTGTAAACTGACCAATCCTTGATTCCCTGCTGTGCCTGGGCAAGCAACCCCACCCCCTGATGGTGCTAGATAAGTGCGTCTGCAGCAGGTGAAAACTGCAATTGGAGGAGATAAGGGGCTGTAAAATAGGTAAGTACACTGTCCAGACACCCCGCTCAGCTTGACAAATGTCCTTCTCTGTTGCTCAGAGCCGGTTCACACTATGCGGTGAGGGAAACCGCATGCAAGTTTGAACAGGAATTGCACCACATGGCTGTTCAAATGGCATGCGAATCTTCAGCAGTGCAATTGAAGTCATTCATTCTGTATGGCTCCTAATCGCACCAAATCCATTCCAAAATGGTGCAGGACCCTTTTTTTTTTTGCTCTGCACCAGAATCAGAGCACATGGGTGTTCACACCCATGCACTCCAATTCTGCAAATCACACTGCATTTTGCAAACCGATTTCAGTTTATCTTTAACTTGACATACACACCTGCAGCTGTTCGTATGAACAGGGTGGGATTTGGATGCGGTGCGGGATCTGCAGAAAATTTGTTGGTAATTTACAGTGCAATTGTGTGAACCGGCACCTCGTCTATTAGGGCCGGTTCACACTATTGCGATGAGAGAACCCTGCGAATCAACTGCAGGTTCCCACATCGCACTCGGCACGCCACGCACGGCAGTTCACACTGCCATATGCAAACTGCTGGGGAGTGTCATATGTTAACGACAACCCCATTTCAGCTCGCATATCGCACTGCAAACTGACAGTTCGGACATGAATCGGATTGCATATGTGTGAACACACATCTGATCCAATTCTGGTCCGAACAGAAAAAGGGGTCCTGTGCATGTTTGTGCCGAATTCGGTGCAATATCAGCCATGCTATCTGTATGGCTGACATTGCACTGCACAGACATCGCATGTAATGTGAACAGCAGTGTGCTGCGAATTACATGCGATGTCTATCATCACAATAGTGTGAACCGGCCCTTAGAGCCAATTCACACTGCAGTGATGCTGGAACCCTGCGTATCCGCATCGCATACAACTCGCAGGCAGATCACACTGCACTATGCGAACTGCTGGGAGTGTCAATAGAAAGATAATGACACCCCCAAATCAATTTGCATATTGCAGTGCGAACTGTCAATTCGGACATGAATTGGATCGCATGGGTGTGAATACCCATGCAATCCGTTTCTGGTGTGGACCAAAAATGGTGATTTGTGCGGTGCAAATCACAGCCGATGTCGGACAGCACAGCAGTGTAAACCGTCCCTAACTGTAAAACAGTCGCACGTGGATTGCTTTTCAGAGGTATTAGATAGGCGGTGAGGAGGTGATGCTAAAATGCTACTCCATCCCCACCACAACTAAGTGCATTGCTCATGGTTATTGGAAAGTTGCAGAACACATGTAAAATGCAGCTGGTGATATAATTCTTGCGGCAGTCACAAAGCAAAGCATCGTGGCTCCAGCATGTGTACACCTCCAGCTGCTGTCTTGTCAGCAATTTATTCCAGCTGCTGTGTTACAACGTGCTGTGCTTTCTTTTTTTAACCTCTTGTCAACCATATACTGTGGTGGAGCAGCTCCCTTGCACAGAATCACGTACCTGTTGGACACAGCGAGAGCCAACCAGCGGGTCCGGCAGACTTGACGTGCGCCGGCACCCTAGAGTTGCCACCTCATCCCTTTAGACCCGAACACATTAATTACACAGGTTCTGTGGCTAATTGAATGCAGGTAAGGCACTAAGTGAGTTTAATTACCACCTTAATCAGCCACAGAACCTGTGGACTTCATATCTGGTCAGGTTTAAAGGGATGAGGTGGCAACCCTACGCCACCCGCTGTTCATTCGGAATACAAGCAGAACGGCAGTCTGCCTATGTAAACAAGACAGATCACCGTTCTGTCAGTAGGGAAGGTATTGATTTTGTGTTCCTGCAAATCAGGAATATGGATCAATGTCTTCTCTTAGTAAAAGCTCCTCCCCCACAGTAACCAAGCACAGGCTAGGCACACAGTTAACCCTTTGATCACCCCTGATATTAATTAATTCCCTGCCAGTGTCATTAGTACAGGGACAGTGCATATTTCGTTTTTTTTTTTTTAGCACTGATCACTGTATTGGTGTCACTGGTCCCCAAAAAGTGTCACTTAGAATCTGATTTGTCCGCCACAATATTGCAGTCTCGCTACAAGTGTCCATAATTTGTAGACGCTAAAACTTTTGCACAAACCAGTCCGTATACGCTTAATGGGATTTTTTTTAACCAGTTTATAGTGCTAAAAATAAAATATCATTCCAAATCTATCCACTATCTATACCAGGGGTCTCAAACTGGCGGCCCTCCAGCTGTTGCAAAACTACAAGTCCACAATATTGCGTGTGTATATATGTACACACACACACACACACACACACACACACACACACACACACACACACACACACACACACACACACTGTATTTTCAATTGCTTTTTCCCAAAAGGGATCAAGAGGGCATCTGGGATCATACCGTCATGGTGAGCTTCTTGGCTGCCTCTCAGAATACTGGTTCTGTCATCTCCGCTCAACTTGGAATGCTAGGGAGCCTATTTGCACTTAAAGTGACACTAAAGGTTTGAATATTTTTTTTTTTTAATAATAAACATATCATACTTACCTCCACTGTGCAGCTCGTTTAGCACAGAGTGGCCCTGATCCTCGTCTTCTGGGGTCCCTCGGCAGCTCTCGCGGCTCCTCCCTGCTTCTGATAACCCCCGTCTGGGAAGCGCTCTCCCAAGGGGGTAACCTTTCGGGCCGCCGACTACAGGACTCGGCTTTCCCTGCCACTGCCTTCTCCTGTAGCAGACCGATCATTTTTTTTGCTCCATTCCCAGTCTCAGCTGCCACATCCTGCATTTGGTAAGTGATTCCCTTCGTTTCTTCTCCATGTTTCTTTTCTTTCTGCCTTTTTCCTTCTCCTCCTCTTACTCTCATGTTACCTATATCTCTTAGGCTTTCTCTATTCATGGAGACCACTGCCCCAGCAGATCACCATCAGCTTGATAGGTAAGAGGGGAGGATTTACTGGTAAGTAAGAAGATTGAAAAGGAGAGCAGGATACCTCTAACGCTACCTAAACGGTTAGCCCCAGCAGGTCCTCAAGATCTTCTAGATCAAGGCACAGAGTCCTCCCGCAGAAGGAGCCATTCTGGTCGCAGACAAAGCCACTCAGGCCACGGAGGGAGATGCTCAGGCCACAAAAGGTGTCGCAGGAGAAGTCGCTCCAGGTCATGTTCAAGACATAGCCACTCCCACTGCAGAAGATCTCCTGCACACAGGCATCGTTCGCCAGCACAACACTCCCGTCCATCCGGAAATGCCTGCTGGATATGCGGGGCCATAGCTCTTCTGGACAAACTGGCTTGTCACAGGTGCTTTGATGAAGCCACCAGAGAAAAGGAGCAAGAGCCCAGAGAGCTTGCAGAGGTTTCTACCCCATGTATCGCTCCTGACACAGTATTGTCACTACAAAGTGCCTCACCTGCTCCCCAGGGTACATCTAGAGAGCAAGATTCCCCGTCGGATGATGAGTAACTGGAAGCATCAGCTGGCTTTGATTTTTCACTAATAGAGCCTTTCGTTAGATCTGTAAAGGAAGCCATAAACTGGGAGGAACCCCAGGAGGCCCAGCAAAAGCGAAAAAAATATTTTCCGAATCTTAACAAGGAACCTGAGGCCTTCCCATTCATTGAAGAACTGGAAGAGCTAATCAAGGAGCAGTGGCAAAAACCCAAGAAAAAAAGCAAGCCTAAACAACAGACTGGCGAAATTTTACCCTCTTAAAGAGCCTAAAGTAAAATCTCTGGTCTCCCCGCCTATTGTTGATGCATCCCTCATGCGTCTAGCCAGGCACGTGACACTCCCTATCGAGGATGCCATGACGTTTAAGGATGTCCTGGTTAGGAAGATCGATACAGACCTAAAAAAGGAAGGCGCTTGCAGGCCAGCCGTGGTGCTTGCTGCAGTGGGCAAAGCGATTTCCAGCTGGTCGGCAAGCACAGAAAAGCTTGTTTCGGAGGGCGCAGACCAAGATAGGATAGTTAGAGCCTTGCAGAAGTTAAGCCTTGCAGGGGATTTTGTGGCTGAGGCTTCTGTAGATGCAATTAGATCTGCATCTAGGGCCATGTTGGCTTCCGTTATGGCCAGACAAGCTCTCTGGCTAAAACCCTGGGCAGCAGACCCAGCTTCCAAACTCAACTGGTGTTGCATCCCATATGATGGCGAGAACCTTTTTGGGGCTAAGTTTGACTCAGCCATATCTAAGGTGACTGGTGGAAAATCGGGGCTTATCCCCTCTGATAGGAAACCGAAGCAACAAAGGCCTCCTACCTTTTAAGCGTAATCTCCCAGATAGGTATAGAGATGCTAAGGCCTATAGGCCTGGAAAAGAATATAGGAGATCTTGGAAGAACCCTCAAGCATCCTTCCTAAAGTTTCAGAAACCTAGGGCCCCGGCTTCCACTGACCAAAAGTCTTTTTTGAAGGTGCGCCCGCCCACCCAGCAATTGTGGGGTCCAGACTCCTAAAGTTCAGGCTGGTGTGGGCGGAAATGGTAAGGGATCCTTGGATGGTAGCCACCGTCCGCTCCGGGCACAGATGGTCATTCAGGAGACGCCCCCCGGGGGACCATTTTTGCCCAACAAACCTCCCGACATCCTGGAGGAAAAGGCTATTACCGAGTATATCCAGGATCTTCTCCAGAAAGAGGCGGTTGTGGAAGTACCCCTATCTCGAAGAGGCCGGGGGTTTTATTCCCCGGTGTTTCTAGTCAGGAAAAAAAATCAGGGGACTTGTGCCTAGTCCTAGACCTAAAATATCTCAACCACTCTATCCGGGTGGAGTCCTTCAAAATGGAAAGTCTGCAGTCAATCCTCCATTCTATAAACCTGGGGAATTGGATGCTTTCCATAGATCTTCAGGGCTACATATCCCTATCCATGTCGCATTCCAAAAATTCCTCAGTTTTTCGGTAAATCAGAAACCCTTTCAGATTCCCGAAGCCTTCCTTTTGGACTATCTACAGCCCCCAGAACATTTACAAAAGTCCTTTTACCCGTAATCGCATCCCTGAGGGAGAGAGAACTGAGAGTCCACCACTACTTGGACAACATCCTCCTCCTCTCGAACAGCCAGGAATCCCTTATTCAGCACTGGGAAATCCTAGTCTCCACTCTGCAGGGTCTGGGGTGGCTAATAAACTGGGGGAAGAGCAATGCTCAGCCCACCCAGAGGATGGTCTTCCTAGGAGCTGAATTGGATACCTGGTTGAATACATTGCAGTTGCCTCCAGAGAAGACTTCCCTATTAATCCGGAAAGTGAGGAGAGGGATTTCAGCAAAATCCCTACCAGCCAGGGTATGCCTCAGCCTCCTAGGCTCTCTATCAGCAACCATCCCGATGGTACAATGCGCGCAGTGGAACACCAGGCCTCTACAAACCTCTTTCCTACGCCAGTGGGACGGGCTGTCTGTCCCAACCGATCCAGATCCCAGAAGAGGTCAAGCAATCATTGCGTTGGTGGACTCGTCCCTGCAACTTGAGCACATGCAAACGTATAGTTACCCCTCCACAGGAGACGGTAACCTCGGACACCAGTCTGGAGGGATAGGGGGCACACTACCAGTCTCATGCGGTGCAGGGACGCTGGCCATTCAAAGTACAGGACTCCATCTCGAATGTGCTGGAAATTAGGGCAGCCTTCCAAGCCCTTCTGGCCTTCAGCTCTCACTTGAGGGGGAAACTAGTCTTCCTAAAAATGGACAACAGAGTGGCTGTCACCTACATCAACAGACAGGGGGGGACCAGGAGCTCCTCCATGATGCAGGAAGTCCGCCCTGTAATGGAATGGGCGCAATTGAACCTGTTGGACCTGAAAGCAGCTTACTTTCCGGGTACCGACAACCTCCTAGCCGACACTCTCAGCAGAGAATTAATTTTCAACGAGTGGTCCCTGAGCCCACAAACCTTCACCCTCATCTCTCAGACCTGGGGCCCTCCGGACATAGATCTTGCTGTGACACCAGCGAACTCGAAGTGCCAGAGGTTCTTGTCAAGAATTCCCTTCCCTTCAGCAGAGGGAACAGATTGTCTCCAGCACCCTTGGAACTTTCATCTCGGCTACATCTTCCCCCCGACCCCTCATAGCGAGATCCCTCCTGAGACTCAAGAGGTCGACAGCATTGGTGGTGGCTGTGATTCCTTGTGGCCCCGGAGGCCATGGTTCACCACTCTACTACAGCTGAACACGGCAGACCCACTTCCTCTCCCGCTGTCGGCTGACTTGCACTCCCAGGGTCAGCTACTCCATCCGAATCCAGAGAAACTGCATTTGAGGGCCTGGGGACTGAGAGGTCTAGGTATTTAGATCAGGGCTGCTCCCAGAAGGCAGTAGATACATTACTCCAAGCCAGGAAGCCTACCACCCACTGTACCTACCAAAGGGTCTGGGAGAAGTTCAATTCCTTTGCTCTAGAGCAGGGCTGGGATCAATCCTCTCTATCGGCATCACAAATCCTGGAGTTCTTGCAGCCAGGCTTAGACAAAGGCCTCGGATCCAGAACGCTGAAGGTTCAGGTGTCAGTCCTATCCGCCCTGACGTGGATTAAATGGGCTCTTGACCCTCTTGTCATACAATTTCAGAGGGCCTGCTTTAAACGAAGACTCTCCTAGGAACCTTCTTTTCCGGCATGGGACCTATCGTCTTAGAAGCCTTATCTAAAGAGCCCTTCTTTCCACTGGAGAACATTTCCCTCTGGGACCTAACGCTTAAGGTCGCATTCTTAGTGGCTATAACATCAGTGAAAAGGGTCTTGGAAATGCAAGCCTTACTGATTAAGGAGCCATACCTGGTCATCCATCTGGACAGGATAGTTCTAAGACCTTCGGATCGTTTTATCCCTAAAGTAGCATCCTCGTTACACTTTAACCAGGAAATCAACCTGCCAGCTCTCGTCACGGACCAAGGCGGTCCTCACCCTCTGGATGTCAAAGGCAACATACTAAAATACCTTTCAGTATCCAAATCCATTAGGAAGTCGGAGAACCTCTTCATCATTCCACGCGGCTTTAGGAAAGGTCAAGCAGCATCAGCCCGCACCATTGCTTCATGGCTAGTGAAAACCATTCAGAAAGCCTACTTGTCGAGTGCTCTGCAAATTTCCGAGGACTTGAGGGCACATTCCACCAGGGCAGTGGCCACCTCTTGGGCAGCCTATTGTAGGGTCTCGGCGGACACCATCTGCAGGGCAGCCACATGGTCCTCTAGGAACACCTTCATATGTCACTACAAGTTGGACTCGGCACGACTATCAACTGTGGATTTTGGAAAGTCCGTTATCCAAGCCAATTCTTCTATTCCTTGCTAATAAACCTTTACTTTTGCATCTCCCACCCAGTCTGCGAGTTACTCCCCAGAGTGTATGCTGCCATGATGCGACAGGAAACCGGAAAATTGTATACTTACCTTTCCGTAATTTTCCTTTCCTGACGCATCTTCATGGCAGCATACAACGTCCCACCCATGGAAGGTGATCATATATACAGAGAATACTGGGGTGGGGGCCGTGTCGTCATCTTATAGCTTTGTGGTCCTATCAGGTTGTGGGGGTGGAGTCACAACCCAGAGTGTATGCTGCCATGAAGATGGGACAGGAAAGGAAAATTATGGAAAGGTAAGTATACAATTTTCTGTTTTTTTTCACCTTAATGCATAGGATGCATTAAAGTGAAAAAACATGAACCTTTAACAACCCCTTTAAGTGTTGCATTGCAATGTGCTAATGAGCATTGCATTAACAACCGGCCCATAGCCCATAGCCGAATGTTTAACTCTGGGAGGCCGTCATATGACGTGATCCCAGAATTCCGCTCTTGTGCGCCCCCCTCGAGAGCATCCGTGACCACGGATCACAGTAAACGGCCGCTCATCGTGGCCGTTTACCACATGATCGCTCCATCAAATGACGGAGTGATCACTTGTAAACAAACCGGCGTCATATCATGACGCCAGTTCCTCCCTCCCCCTCTCTATACCGATCGGTACAGCGGAGGGGGAAGAGATCGGTGTCAGCAGCGCTGTGGGCTGCATTTGCAGTGCCCACATCGCTGCTCACTGAAGTTTAACTCCTCAATTCCCTGCCAATACTCTGCAATACCAGCCAATACTCTGCAATGCCAGCTAATATTCTGCAATACCCGCCAATACTCTGCAATACCCGCCAATACTCTGCAATACCCGCCAATACTCTGCAATACCAGCTAATACTCTGCAGTACCCGCCAATACTCTGCAGTACAATTCCAGCCAATACTCTGCAATACCCTGCCATAAATTGCCAAACCCGGAGATACCCAGCCATACTCGGTGATACCCTGCAATACCCAGCCACAGACATCCCCCCTCCCGCCGCCCTCCGGTGCTTCTACCGACTTACCCATACGATCAAAGCCAGAATCTTTTTTTTTTTTTTTTTCAGGCTTCCCAGCCTAGAGGTGAAATGTGGGGTCTTATTGACCCCATATCTCACTGTAAAGAGGACCTGTCATGCCATATTCCTATTACAAGGGATGTTTACATTCCTTGTAATAGGAATAAAAGTGATCAAAAAATTTATTTTTGGGGGAAAAAATTTCAAACTAAAATAAATAAAGTAAAATGAACAATAACATTTTTTTTTTTTTTAAAGCGCCCCTGTCCCCATGTGCTCGCATGCAGAAGCGAACGCATACGTAAGTCCCGCCCACATATGAAAACGGTGTTCAAACTACACATGTGAGGTATCGCTGCGAACGTTAGAGCAAGAGCAATAATTCTAGCCCTAGACCTCCTCTGTAACTCAAAACATGTAACCAGTAAAAAAAAATGAAAGCGTCGCCTATGGGGATTTTTAAGTAGCGACGTTTGGCGCCATTCCACGAGCGTGTGCAATTTTGACATGTTAGGTGTCTATTTACTCGGCGTAACTTCATCTTTCACATTATGCAAAAATTGGGCTAACTTTTTTTTTTTTAAGCACAAAATTGTTTTTTTTCCAAAAAAAAGAATTCGAAAAATTGCTGCGCAAATACTGTGCGAGATAAAAAGTTACAACGACCACCATTGTATTCTCCAGGGTGGTTGCTAAAAAAACATATATAATGTTTTGGGATTCTATATAATCTTCTAGCAAATAAATTATGATTTTTACATGTAGGAGAGAAATGTCAGAATTGTCCTGGGTGCTCCAGAACGCCTGATGGTGCTCCCTGCATGTTGGGCCTCTGTATGTGGCCACACTGTAAAAGTCTCACACATGTGGTATCGCCGTACTCGGGAGTAATAGCAGAATGTGTTTTGGGGTTTAATTTGTGGTATGCATATGCTGCATGTGAGAAATAAACTGATAATATGACAATTTTGTGAAAAAAAAGAAGTAAAAAAAATCTTCATATTGCAAAGAATTGTGGGAAAGAATGACAACTTCAAAAAACTCATCATGCCTCTTACTAAATACCTTGGAATGTCTTCTTTCCAAAAAGGGGTCATTTGGGGGGTACTTGTACTTTTCTGGCATGTTAGGGTCTCAAGAATTGAAATAGGCCGTCAATACTTCAGGTGTGATCAATTTTCAGATATTGGCACCATAGCTTGTGGACTCTATAACTTTCACAAAGACCAAATAATATCCACCAATTTGTACTTCTTTTTACCAAAGATATGTAGTAGTATAAATTTTGGCCAAAATTTATAAAGAAAAATTACTAATTTTCTAAATTTTATAACAGAAACGAAGAACAATTCATTTTTTTTTACAGAATTGTCGGTCTTTTTTCTTTTATAGCACAAAAAAAAGTAAAAATAAATACCACCAAAAGAAAGCTCTATTTGTGTGAAAAAAAGGACAAAAATTTCATATAGGTCCAGTGTTGCATGACTGAGTAATTGTCATTCAAAATGTGAGAGCACCGAAAGCTGAAAATTGGTCTGGTTATTAACCACTTAAAGCGGGATTCCACCCTAAAGTGGAACCTCCGCTGATCGGATCCCTCCCCCCCTCCGGTGTCACAATTGACACCTTTCAGGGGGGAGGGGGGTGGAGATACCTGTCAAAGACAGGTATTTACACCCACTTCCGGGCATAGACTCCCGTGGGAGTCTACGCCATTTCCTGCCCTGCCGCGCTGTCTGCTGTGACACACACGGGTCCCAGTGCCAGCGCAGAGATTTCCTATTGCGCTGCGCGACTTGCGCATGCGCAGTAGGGAACCGGGAAGTGAAGCCGATTCGCTTCACTTCCTGATTCCCTCACCTAGAATGGTGGCGGCAGCAGCCGAGCGATCGATCGGCCTCGGCTGCCGGCATCGCTGGAACCCGGGACAGGTGAGTGTCCATTTATTAAAAGTCAGCAGCTGTAGTATTTATAGCTGCTGGCTTTTAATATTTTTTTTTGGTGGAATCCCTCTTTAAGGACCGCCGTATTGCCATTGTACGTCATTACAATGGCACAGGCAGGCACAAGCACGTACATGTACGTGCCTGCCTTCCAGCGGGTGGGGGGTCCGATCGGACCCCCTCCCGCTGGATACGGCGGTCCGGTTCGCTGCAGGAGCGATCCGTGATGAGGGGATGGCCATTGGTTTCTGGCCATCCCCTCTCGATCGCTCCTGGCCAATGACAAGCTTCCTCCCACTGTGTATTGTATACACAGGAAGGAGGAAGTGATGTCATTCTCCTCGGGGCGGTCTTTTTGACCGGACTACGAGGAGAAGACAAAAAGTAAGTGCACCAACACTACACTGACATGTAGGTACACACAGGCACACAAACCCCCCCCCCCCCCCCCCCAGTCACAGTGTCACTGATTGCAGTGATCATTTATTTATTGCTCACTGCATTCAGTGTCAGTTGTAAAAGTAAAAACTGTCAGGGCAGTTAGTGTTAGGTCCAGGGTAGCCCCCTATCACCCCCCAATAAAGATTTAACCCCCTGATTGCCCCTAGAGTTAACCTTTTCACCCCCTTTTGCCAGTGTCACTAAGCGATCTTTTTTCTGATCGCTGCATTAGTGTCGCTATTGTCGCTAGGTAGCTAGTTATTTTTTTAGGTTCACCGCCAGGTTTTTATAGCACTAGGTACCCCGATATACTACCCAATAATGGTTTTAACCCCCTGATTGCCCCTAGAGTTAACCCTTTCACCCCCTTTTGCCAGTGTCACTAAGCGATCATTTTTCGGATCGCTGCATTAGTGTCGCTATTGTCGCTAGGTAGCTAGTTATTTTTTTTAGGTTCACCGCCAGGTTTTTATAGCGCTAGGTACCCCAATATACTACCCAATAATGGTTTTAACCCCCTGATTGCCCCTAGAGTTAACCCTTTCCCCGCCTTTTGCCAGTGTCACTAAGCAATCATTTTTCTGATCACTGCATTAGTGTCGCTATTGTCGCTAGGTAGCTAGTTATTTTTTTAGGTTCACCGCCAGGTTTTTATAGCGCTAGGTACCCCGATATACTACCCAATAATGGTTTTAACCCCCTGATTGCCCCTAGTTAACCCTTTCACCCCCTTTTGCCAGTGTCACTAAGCGATAATTTTTCTGATCGCTGCATTAGTGTCGCTAGTGTCGCTAGGTAGCTAGTTATTTTTTTAGGTTCACCGCCAGGTTTTTATAGCGCTAGGTACCCCGATATACTACCCAATAATGGTTTTAACCCCCTGATTGCCCCTAGTTAACCCTTTCACCAGCGATCACAGTATAAGTGTCACTGGTGACGCTGATTAGCCAGTTAGTTATTTAGGTTCCCCGTCAGGTTTTTATATAGCGCCAGGGACCCCCATATACTACCTAATAAAAATTTGAACCCCCTGATTGCCCCAGTTAACCCTTTCACCAGTGATCACCGTATAAGTGTTACGGGTGACTCTGGTTAGTTTGCTTTTTATAGCATCAGGGCACCCACCATTTATTACCCAATAAAGGTTTAACCCCCTGATCACCCGGCGGGTGATATCAATTAGGTTTTAGGGTCAGGGTCTGCGTCGCCCCAGGCAGCGCTAGGTTAGTGCCAGTACCGCTAACACCCACACGCAAAGCATAAACCTCCCGTAGTGGTATAGAATCTGAACAGATCAATATCTGATCTGATCAGATCTATACTAGCGTCCCCAGCAGTTTAGGGTTCCAAAAAAACGCATTGTTAGCGGGATCAGCCCAGATACTTGCTGGCACCTGCGTTTTGCCCCTCCGCCCAGCCAAACCAAGTGCAGTATCGATTGATCACTCTCACTTCCAAAACACTAAACACATAACTGCAGTGATCGCAGAGTCAGGCCTGATCCCTGCGATCGCTAAGTTTTTTTTGGTAGCATTTTATATTTAAATCCGGAAGGCAGTGCTTGGGTTTTCGGGGTCCCGTACGTGGCTAGGCTCCCAAAAAGTCCCCCACATGTGGTATCCCCGTACTCGGGAGAAGCAGCAGAATTTATTTTGGGGTGTAATTTGACCTATGCCCATAGCATGTGTGAGCAATATATCATTTAGTGACAACTTTGTGCAAAAAAAAATAAATTTTTTTTAAATTCCTGCAACTTGTGGCAAAATATAAAATATTTCATGGACTCAACATGCCTCTCAGTAAATAGCTTGGGGTGTCTACTTTCCAAAATGGGGTCATTTGGGGGGGGGGGTTTGTGCTATTTTGGCATTTTATGGCCTTCGAAACTGTGATAGGTAGTGAGGAGTGAAATCAAAAATTTGCACCCTTAGAAATCCTGAAGGCAGTGATTGGTTTTCGGGGTGCCATACGCAGCTAGACTCCCAAAAAGTCCCACATATGTGGTATCCTCGTACTCAGGAGAAGCAGTAGAATATATTTTGGGGTGCAATTCCACATATAACTATGGCATGTGTGATCAATATATCATTTAGTGACAACTTTTTGTAAACTTTTTTTTTTGTGTCATTATTCAATCACTTGGGACAAAAAAAAAAAAAATTCAATGGGCTCAATATGCCTCTCCACAACTTCCTTGGGGTGTCTACTTTCCAAAATGGGGTCATTTGGGGGGGGTTTGTACTGCCCTGCCATTTTAGCACCTCAAGAAATGAGATAGGCAGTCGTAAATTAAAAGCTGTGTAAATTCCAGAAAATGTACTCTAGTTTGTAGACGCTATAACTTTTGCGCAAACCAATAAATATACGCTTATTGACATTTTTTTTTTTACTAAAGACATGTGGCTGAATAAATTTTGCCCTAAATGTATGACTAAAATTGAGTTTATTCGATTCTTCTTATAACAAAAAGTAGAAAATATCATTTTTTCTCAAAATTTTCGGTCTTTTTCCATTTATATCGCAAAAAATAAAAATCGCAGAGGCAATTTTAAAGAAAAGCTCTATTTGTGGGAAGAAAAGGACGTAAATTTCGTTTGGGTGCAATATTGCATGACCGCGCAATTACCAGTTAAAGCAGCGCAGTGCGAAATTGTAAAAAGACCTCTGGTCCTTAGGGTGTTTATTGGTCCGGGGCTGAAGTGGTTAAGGGTGTATAAGTGCCCAGTGGTTAAGGCATCTCATTTATTATGAATGGGCTGTTGATGCTCCACAACAGATGGGGGGGGGGGGGGGGGGAACAAAACAATGCATGTTCTTTTAACTTTGTGGTATGTTGCAATGGATTGTACTTCACTGTACAATGCGTTGGGGTGGCATTCATAATGAATGGCACTGCAAAACGCAACATGCATACCCCCAACATTTTGAGATGGGAATGAGGGGCTCCTACTAACAAATGTATGAAGGCATAGGACACACCCCCTTAAAGGAAAATTAACCAAAAAAAAGGTTCATTAAATCCACAAGAGCTTTTTTTTATCACTACTATTCCTTTATATTGGCTTTTAAAATGTATAAATGCAGCAATTTAGAATTTGGATGAGAGGTTTAGCACTGGGAAACACTTTTTGAAAGATAAAAAGTGCATTTTATAAAAAAAACTATATGGATCAGACTAAAATAAGGGACAAATGAGGAGGACAGAGGGACATTGCTCTAAATCAGGGACAGTTGGGATCTATGAACATGTACAGGAGATTGGTAATGCACATAAGCACAGGCATTGCCACAATGCGGCCTAGGTCCTGAGACTAATTTGAAACTGTAACATAGCTCCCAACTGTCCCTGATTTGTAACAAAGTCTGATCTATATAGTTGTATATAAAATGTACTACTTATCTATCAAAAAGTGTTTCCCAGTGCTAAACCTTGTTCAAATGATTTTATTGGTACAGAAAGAAAAGGATAACAAACAAGCACAGTAACAGTCTTGGGATACTAAGTGAATAATATCATCACGCCAGTTGCTCGGGGACGCAGCCCATATTAGTTTGGCTGGAAAAGTATTCATAATACACAAGTAACGTGCAATAGCTGTTGCGTAACTCTCTGGCTAGGGATGTGGTTAATCCTAACTATTCAGCTAGATCAAACATGGGAAGCGGGGAAGGGAGGATCACCCCTCATGGCGACACTTGAGCTTCTGTGTGATCTAACTGCCAAGAAACGACATGTAACATTTGGGGTATTTAGGTAGGGGTATTGGGCTGGACAGTTTGGGAGAACGACATAGGTTATTTTTAGAGAGAATTTGTGGGGTAAAGATTGCATGGCGATCTACAAATGTCACAGCACTGTACGCAAACTAATCGCATCAGCCTACACTTAACATGAAGCCTAAGGTCCTCACCATAGTCCTCCACATTCAGGCCAATGTGCATAGACTGACTCCCCTATGTTTTTATTTATTTTGTTTTGGTTGCTGTCTTTTCAGGTAAAAATACCCGATTTATGATTAACAGTGCTGTTTATACCATCCAAGAGCTTGTAAAATACTGGTCAGGTGCAGTGGCAGCTGGTGCTCCAAATTTTTGGGGGGGTGCAAACAAATAAAAAAAATTTAGAAAAAAAACCCCATCAATTGCAGCCTCACTGTGCCCCATCAAACACAGCCACTCTGCCCATCAAACACAGCCGTCACTTTGCCATCAAACGCAGCCACTGTGCCCATAAAACGTAGCCACTATGCCCCTCATATGCAGCTTGTGTGCCCATCATCTGCAGCCTGTGTGCCCATCATATGCAGCCTCAGTGGACCCCCCCGGCTTTCCGTCTGACCAGCACACACTTACTGTACCCCATCCCGGTGACGGATGACGGCGGCAAGCTGTGGGACATGAAGCAGGTGATAGCGGTGAGCTCCTGTGCCCTCCATGGCTCTCTGTCCTCTCCCATCCCGTTCCTCTGCTCCCTTCTGTTCTGTTAAGCATCCAGTCAGGACGCCTGTGCCTTCAGCCAATCAGGTGACCAGTATTAGATCCACGCCTCCCGAGAGGCGGTTCAGTGTTAGCAAAGCAAATATTAATTTGCTTTGCTAACCCACCTGGGTGAACTGCGAGCACAGTTCACATTTTCACATTTTTTGAAGCCTATTAGAGCATATGGCTCTAATCAGGTGCATCAAAACACCCACCCGTCGCTATAATTCAGGTGCCCGGTGACCGAAAAGGGGCACAGTGGCCATGGATAGATTCATGCAATGAAAGAATCTATTCCATTTTACACAGAGAGGGTGGCCGGGGAGAGGGGGCGGCGCCCGTGCGCCCTTATGGACGCACCACCACTGGTCAGGTGGCAACCAATCCTGGTGGGATGGGTTAGTATCTCCTCTCACTTCCTGTTCTAGTGTTGATGGTTGCTGAAACAATGGGACAAAGACGATAACATAAATGCAATATCTAAGCAGGATCTTATTAACATTTTCAGTTTAACGGCGGCCCTACCAGCTGCATATTTTTTGCTTCTCTGCTGTTCCGTTTGCCAGATGGAAGAGGTGAAACTTGCTAGAAGCTGAAAGGAGCAATGAAGGAGCCAAGAAAGTGTATTATGTGCCAATGGGGTTAGCATTAGGGCTTCAGCTTGAATAAAAGCTTTGGCCAGATTTCAAGTTTTTTTTTTGGTAGAGCAACCTTCAGCTTTAGTTTGGGAGGTTAACCACAGATTATATAATGGTTCTTACCGTCTAACCTTAAACTTCAATAGCAGCTTTTGTAGAAAGACAGCCAACACTCCCATTATTATTACATTGTTTAAAATGTATATAAACTCAAAATCAAACATTTAATACATTGTAGATCACCAATCCTTCTACATGGTGGCTGCCCTAATTTCCTTTTTAATGCCCCTGCTCAGTGGGGGATTTCTCTGCTGAACAGGCAGATGACAGGTCCGTGTCCGCTCCTCTATGCAGATCGAATGTTGGCACACCCCACTGCTCTCTATGGGGCGGTTGGATGGAAACAGGGTGCATGTCCGTTTCCATCCAACCTGTTTTTAGCAGACTGGATCGGATACCAACGAGGGACAGAACAATGGGTGGCCTGATTGGGTCCCCTGCCCATTTTTCAGGCAGACCCAATCGGTCCACTGGTGTGAAAGGGCCCTTAAAGCGGAGGTCCACCCTAAAATGGACCTCCGCTCATCGGAATCCCCCCCCCTCCGGTGCCACAATCGGCACCTTTCAGGGGGGAGGGGGGTGCAGTTACCTGGATAATCCAGGTAACTGCACCCACTTCCGGGCTAGCTCTCTGCGGAACGGGGCGTACGTTACGCCCCGTTCCGCAAGCGCCCGCCCCCTTCAGCAAGTGGTGCCGACATCGCGGGCGCGCTGGACAGGTAAGTGTCACTATTTAAAAGTCAGCAGCTGCAGTATTTGTAGCTGCTGGCTTTTAAAAAAAAAAAAAAAAACGCGGAGTCCCGGTGGACTCCCGCTTTAAGCCTTGTACACACGATCGGGTTTTCACCAAGGAATTGTGTGATGACAGCCTAAAATCTGACTGTTAGTACGCTCCATCAAATAATTGTTGTCCAACTTTCGGCCAACAAATGTTGGATGGCAGGCTAGTAATTTTTCGGTGGACAACGGGTCTGTTGTCAGATTTTCGTATCGTCTGTACACAAGTCCGTCACACAAAAGTCCAAAGTACAAACACATGTGCTCGGCATCAATGCTCACCAAACAAGACATTAGCAGAAGGTGCCCAAAGGGTGGCGCTCAAGAGCTGAAATTCCACGTAGTACGTCACTACATTTGTGTTTGTTGGCCGACAATTGTGTACCGTTTGTAATGCAAGACAAGTTCCAGGCGCAAAAGTCTGATGCTCTGTTGGCCAACAATCGGAGCGTGTGTACAAGGCTTCGGTCTCTTTTATTTTCACCTGTGTCTGTTATTATTCAATTTCCTTTACCAGACCAAGTCTGTCAAAGTGGCACTAAGAGGGTTGGGAGAATCCATTGACAGAGGTGCTTACAATGATCAGCTTTTATTTATTAATGTAAAACCTTTGTTCCAAAAAAAAAAAAATTTGGTTGTAACTGCTACTACTGTAAAGTGTTAGCTGGTGAAGCACTGGCTCCTGAAAAGTAAGAGCTATGTATTTTTCTCTATTTAACGTTCCTAGAACCACAGTTTGGTTTTGGATTTAATTATACCAAATTATGGTTTCAGTACCTGTCTAGTTGAATTGCACTGTGTTCTGCTTGGCCATGGGGGGCGCTGTCATCACTGGCAAGTGTGAGAACGCAGTTCAGATGGGCGCATTGAGTGTCACTTTTCTCAGAACCAACCCAGTGGGCGTGTCATCCTGCTGTGCATTCTGGGAGAGGGTACTTAACCACTTGAGATCCACGCTATAGCTGAATGATGGCTACAGCGCGGATCTCCTTTTCCGGGACTACGTCTATTGACGTAGTCCCGTGCACAAGCGTGCTCTGTGATCGGCGAGTCTACGAGACTCGCCTGATCACCGATCCGTGCAAGGGGTCGATCCCGACCCCTTATCACGTGATCAGCTGTCAGCCAATGACAGCTGATCATGTGATAGAACGGAGCCGGTAATCGGCCATTATTCCTCCTCGCGCTGACAGCGCGAGGAGAAAAAAAAAAAGCCGATCACCGACGGCCGTGATCGGGACATTAGTCCCGATCACGGCCAGCCCTGCCAGTGCCCACCTGCCCCCTGCTTTGCCTGCCTAAATAAAAAATGTGCTCCCCCCGTCAGTGCCACCCAGCAGTGCCCACAGTGCCACCCAGCAGTGCCACCCAGCAGTGCCAACAGTGCCACCCAGCAGTGCCCACAGTCTGCCTCAACAAAGGTGCTGCACCCCAGTGCCACATATCCGTGCCCAGCAGTGCCGCCCATCAGTGCCCAGCAGTGCCACCTATCAGAGCCACCTATCAGTGCCCATCAGTCCCATCTATCAGTGGTACCTATCAGTGCCACCCATCTGTGCCACCCATCCGTGCCATCTTATCTGTGCCCATCTTTGCCCATCAGTGCCGCCTTATCTGTGCCTATTAGTGTCGCCTTAACTATGCCTATCAGTGCCCACCAGTGCAGCCTATCAGTGCCCACCAATGCAGCCTATCAGTGCCCACCAGTGCAGCCTATCAGTGCCCACCAGTGCAGCCTATCAGTGCCGCCTCATCAGCGCACTTCAATGAAGGAGAAAAATGACCCGTTTGCAAAATTTTATAACAAACTATTAAACATGATTTTTTTTTTTTTGCATCTTTTTTTGTTTGTTTAGCAAAAAATAAAACTCCCAACTGTGATTAAATACCACCAAAAGAAAGCTCTATTTGTGGGAAAAAAATGATAAAAATTTCATTTGGGTACAGTGTTGTATGCCCGCGCAATTGTCATTCAAAGTGCATCAGCGCTGAAAGCTGAAAATTGGTCTGGGCAGGAGGGGGGTTTAAGTGCCCAGTAAGCAAGTGGTTAATCTACTGAGATCACATGCTTCTGGGTTCCGGTCCAGAAGAGCTTTCTGTCTGTTTGGTCCTGGTCCTCCTGACCAGCCTCCATGGCTCTCATGGCCTGGGGTGTGGATCCATCCAATTCCAAGTATTGGGGCTGGCTAGCCCGAGACAAAATAACTGGAGGGAGGATTCGGAGATGGTCTGATCTGTGGAGAGGCCCAGCAACTGAAGAAGCAACCAGGGGAGGACTCTTCGGGAGAAGGTCACACTGAAGGCTGGCTTCTCAGAAAGAGCCTGGAGGCTAAGTTGAAAGACCCCAAGTGAATCTACACTTGTACGGTATCGCCAGGACGGCTGCAAGATACTGGTTCCATATGAGGGCTCTCTAACTTTGTCTATATCCTTCAGTTACTACAAGTGTTCTACAACAAGTCTGTGGCAGAGACTTTACTACAAGTGTTCTACAACAAGTCTGTGGCAGAGACTTTACTACAAGTGTTCTACAATAAGTCTGTGGCAGAGACTTTATTCAAACGTTCCATATGCAAGTCTGTGACAGAGGCTTCGTTTTATCTGAACACTCTATCGGCTGCTAGGCCTAGTGACAGGAGGTCTATCCGATAGCGGGGAGGATCCAGTTGTGAATGGCTATTCTCTGGATTGTTATAGTGAGAGACTTCCTATCTTTGAATAAGTTCCAGCAGTACCTGAACTTTCTACCTGAAACCCTCAAACCCTTTTTGAGAGACTGTGTTTTGTCTACTTCTTTTTGCAAACAAAAATTCCAAAGGCGGATCCAGTATCAGTCTCTACAATTCTTTGGGCCATCTACCTCAGGAAACCCATAGACGTACACGAGGTCAAGAAGGTAACGGTAAGCCCAATAAAATCGGGGGTCAGTGCTACACTGGATTTCAGCTTTTATTTGTTAGTCAAATCCATCCAAATCTATGAGCAGGGTCAGACTGACCGGGCGGTCCATTCGTTGGTCCAAGGGCATGGCGACGGAAGGGGGCCCGCCGGTGTAGGGTAACCACCTGTCCTGTTTTAAAGGTTTCACAGTGCCGTGATCACTCCAAGCCCAGCTCAGCGAAGGGCAGGAAGCACCCTGTGATTGGCCAAACGGGGTGATGTGCAGGCGGCCGACATGGGCATCTGCAATTGGCCCCATGGAGCTGGTGAAGGGGGGAGGCGGGGCTAGTCTGTGGGTGTCTTCAGAGGTCTCTTTCATCTAACCCCTCACTCCCAGCACCCCCCCCCCCCCCCCCCGTTGACCTGCCCCTCTGTCAGTGCCAGGCCACCATTTTTGATGTGAAATCAGCATGAAAAAAAAAAAACGGACAATCATTCATTTGGTAATCTCATTGTGTGTACCAGGCATTAGACCCCTTTCACACTGAGCCACCACCGGCGTCAGAGGTAAAGCGGTGCTGTTTTTAGCGTCGCTTTACCAGTGTTTTAGCAACTCTGTTCGACCACTAGTGGGAAGTTTTAACCCCCCCCCCGCTAGTGGCTGAAAAGGGGTTAAATCTGCCCGCAAAATGCCGCCGGGACGGCGTTTTGACGGCGGTATTGCAGCTCTGCCCCATTTCAGCGATGGAGGAGCGGTGAGTTCACTGCTCCAAAGAAGCTGCTGGCAGAACTTTTTCTGACGCCCTGCCAGCGCACTGCTTTCACCCTGGAGTGAATGGAGCCGCTGTTTTAGGGCGCTTTGCAGGTGCTATTTTTAACGTTATAGCGCCTGCAAAACGCTCCAGTGTGAAAGGGGTCTTAGACAGGAAGTGTGTTACTGACCGAATCACCAAGTATGGAAAAAATAAAAAAATAAAAAAGAATCGGTAAGCTGCAATATATTACATTTTTGTTTTTGTCTTTACCACTCCAAACTGGAGCTAAACAATAAGTTCACCTTTTCTGTCAGAATTTCACTTTTTAAAATAAATAGAAGCGTTTTGGAATATACAGTCAGGTTCATAAATATTGGGACATCGACACGATTCTAATGTTTTTGGCTCTATACATCACCACAATGGATTTGAAATGAAACAAACAAGGTGTGCTTTAACTGCAGATTGTCAGCTTTAATTTGAGGGTAATTACATCCAAATCAGGTGAACGGTGTAGGAATTACAACAGTTTGTATATGTGCATTCCACTTTTTAAGGGACCAAAAGTAATGGGACAGATTAACATACAATCATCCATCAAACTTTCACTTTTTAATACTTGGTTGCAAATCCTTTGCAGTCAATTACAGCCTGAAGTCCGGAATGCATAGACATCACCAGACGCTGGGCTTCATCCCTGGTGATGCTCTGCCAGGCCTCTACTGCAACGCTCTTCAGTTCCTGCTTGTTCTTGGGGCATTTTCCCTTCAGTTTTGTCTTCAGCAAGTGAAATGCATGCTCAAATCGGATTCAGGTCAGGTGATTGACTTGGCCATTGCATAACATTCCACTTCTTTCCCTTAAAAAACTCTTTGTTTGCTTTCGCAGTATGCTTCGGGTTTGTCCATCTGCACTGTGAAGCGCCGTCCAATGAGTTCTGAAGCATTTTGCTGAATATGAGCAGATAATATTTCCCGAAACGCTTCAGAATTCATCCTGACAGCTCTTTGGATCTCATATTGAGAGTAACAGATTCCAAATGCAAATAGCAAAATTGAAATGAACTCTGGACCTTTTATCTGCTCCTTGTAAATGGGATCATGAGATAATAACACACACCTGGCCATGGAACAGCTGAGCAGCCAATTGTCCCATTACTTTTGGTCCCTTAAAAAGTGGGAGGCACGTCTACAACTTGGCCTTTGGCCAATCATGGCTCTCCCAGCAGATCGCGCTGTGATTGTCCAAAGCATGCAGGTCAGGTGCATGCTTTGGCCAATCAGCAGCCGTCAATGCACTGTGATCTCGCACTGCATTATGGAGGACACTCGAATTTGCCACAAGCGCCCCGCATGTTTGTTTCTTCTGCGAACAAACAAACATTGGGACCATCCCTACTCTCTATGCGGCCTATTCACCTGTAAATAATGGGTCTTTTGTAAAGTAACAATAAAGCTTCAGTTTATTTTTTTAATTAAAAAAAAATAGATGTGTTATACTACCTGCTCTGTGTAATGGTTTTGCACATAGAAGCCCCAACCCTCCTCTTCTGGGTTCCCCCTGCCAAGGCTCCTGGCTCCTTGTCTTCGGCTTTCATGTGGGCTGGCTCCCGAGTCGCCCTGTACGCATCTATTGATGCCTCACCACCTCGTCATAGCATTTGACTGACAGCAGCAGGAGCCAATGGCTCCCGCTGTTATTAATCTGCCAGTGAGAAGGGAGAGAGAAGTGAGAGCTACTGCACATTGTTGATTTGGGATTAGGCTCAGGTAAGTATAGAGGGGAGGGGGGCTGGGAGGATCTTGCAACACAGAACATTTTCTACCAACATTTTGAGATGGAAATGAGGAACACTTACTTGCAAAGATATGTAGGCATAGGACACGCCCTCTGCCACACCCTCTTAAAGGAGAATTTACCAAAAAAAAAAGGTTGATTAGATCCGCGAGTGACTTTTTTTTACCACTATTCCTTTATATTGGCTTTTATAATTTACAAATGCAGCAATTTAGAATTTGGATGAAAGGTTTAGCACTGCAAACCACTTTTTGAAAGATAAAAAGTGCATTTTATATACAACTATATAGATCAGATCAAAACGAGGGGCAAATGAGGGGCAAAGAGGGACATTGCTCCAAATCAGGGACAGTCTCTGTAAAGTACTCTGAGCCCAAGGCGCTGTGATGCCGCCCCTCACAAGCAGGTGTCTTGGTTGTCATTGGACCCAGAAGACTGGTGACCTCTACTGGCAGAATTTAATTAGCACAGGAGACAGTGCTGGACTGAAGGTGCGTTTTACTATAAAAGCTTTTTTTTTTTTTTTTTTTTTTTTCTGTTTTGTTTTGTTTTTTACTTCTATTGGTCTACTAATTTTAACATTGTTTTCATCTCCTGTTTTACATTTTGCATTTAGATACCTTTAACCTATACAGGATTTCTCTATTTTTGGCCCATGCATTCAAGTGTACAAAAGTGAAACTCAAAACCACAGAAATCAATAGACTAATAATGTAAAAAAAAAACAATACAAATGTCACATGCTTTCCCCCATCCGTCCGTGCAGGTGATTCCAGTTTGCTGGATAAGATATGTACGGTTCAGTGATTTCCCCTCCCATGCAAATAACTGATGTACACCAATGTCATTGTAGGGGAATCTCCTTCCTGGTGCCCTTGTTGTCATTCAGCTTCGAGGAAGAAGAAATTTACAGCCTTTTCCTGACTTTTTACAAAGACTGAAAAAAAAACAAAATAAAGTTCCAGGTGCTGTAATGGAGAAAAGGTTACAATGTTATTATACATACATATGCTGCAGCCAGGCGGCCCCTTAAAGCGGAGTTCCGCAAAAAAAAAATATTAAAAATCAGCAGCTACAAAAAGTGTAGCTGCTGACCTTTAATAATCGGACACTCACCTGTCCCGCGGCCAAGCGATGCGAGCGCACGAAGCCTCGCTTCTCTCCAGGGCGCCCGCATTCTTACTGTGGGCGCCCGGCTGTGGCTTCACAGCCGGGCACACACTGCGCATGCACAAGCCACGCTGTGAATGGCTGGGTAATCTTCTGGGGCCTGTGATGTGTCCCGAGAAGATTGCATGGAGGGGGGGGGGGGGAGAGGTGAATTTCCTTCCGGCGCGGTGCAGCCCCAGGACGAAGTGGGAGCTGGATGCCTCTAAAAAGAGGGTATCCACCCCCCCCCCCAAAAAAAATGACATGGCAAATGTGGCATGTCAGGGGGTCACCTTCCCTTAAAGCGGAAGTTCCATTTTTTGGGCTTTAAGTGCAAAATCATGTACCTGTATACGATTTTTTTTTCTTCGGCACCGGGGCGTGCAGAGCCCCGCTCCCACTGTGATTGGACACAGCGGGAGCCAATCAGTGGGTCCGGGTCTGAGGATGAAAAAAAGGCAGATCACCATTTTTCCAGAGGGGGAAAATGGAGATCATATGTTTCTGCATACCTCCCAACTTTTTGAGATGGGAGCGAGGGACACTTATTAGCAAATGTATGAAGGCATAGGACACACCCCCTGTCACGCCCCCTTAAAGCAGAATTATACAAAAAAATATTAGTAGAAGTGCTTTATTTTAACCACTATTATTCCTTTATATTGGCTTTTGAAAGTTACAAATGCAGCAATTTAGAAATTGGATGAAAGGTTTAGCACTGGGAGACACATTTTGAAAGATAAAAAGAGCATTTTTTATACAACTATATAGATCAGACCCAAATGAGGGACAAATGAGGGACTAATGAGGGACAGAGGGACATTGCTCCAAATCAGGGACAGTTGGGAGCTATGGTTCGGAGCTATGGAAACACGGATCTTTTGTTTTACTTTAGTCAAAGCACCCCCGCTGTTAGAAAGCACCCCCTAGGAACACACTTAACCCTTTGATCACCCCTGATGTTAACGCCTTCCCTATTAGTGTCATTAGTACAGTGCTTTTTTTTTTTTTTTTTGGTATTATCTTTTTTCTTTTTGTATTTTGTACACTGTATTAGTGTCACTGGTCCCCAAAATGTGTCAAAAGTGTTGGGTGTCCAATTTGCCATCGCAATGTTGCAGTCCCGCTAAAAATCACTGATCGCCGCCATTACTAGTAAAAATGCCATCAAAAAATAGCCCATAGTTTGTAGACGCGATAACTTTTACGCAAACCAATCAATATACATTTATTGGGATTTTTTTTTTTTTAACCGAAAATATGTAGCAGAATACACATTGACCTAAATTGATGAAGAAATTTGATTTCTTTTTACATTTTTGTTGGGTATGTTTTATAGCAGAAAGTAAAAAATATATATATATTTTTTTTCAAAATTGTCAGTCTTGCTTTGTTTATAGCACACAAAAAAAAAACAAAAAAAAAAAAAAACACAGAGGTGATCAAATACCACCAAAAGAAAGCTCTATTTGTGGGGAAAAAAAGGATATCAATATTATTTTTGTACAACGTCGCACGACCGCAAAATTGTCAGTTAAAGTAACGCAGTGCCGTAACGCAAAAAATGGCCTGGTCATGAAGGGGGTAAAACCTTCCAAGGGCGAATTGGGTAAAGATGGTAGATAGTGGGATGAGTCCCCTGATGGAGTCTTATATTGGGGACTACAACAGTAACATCCCCCATTGACTCCATGAGATCACACAGGACACGGGATAGTATTTCTGGCAGGATATACACATATCAAACGGATATAACAATGGCATCGTTCTTCATTATATCTAGTTTTCTTAAGATCATATTTTTTTTTTTTTTGTTTTTGATATAGTGGAGAGGAATTAGAACCCCTGTCTGTTTTTTTTTATTTCTATCTGTGTCCCCGTCAGGGAGATTGACTCTCTCTATTTGTTCTGTTTAAGAGGCGGGGTCATCCAATGATGTCACTGGTAGTTTATTTAGCGATAGGTAGATAACAGAGCAGTCAGTCAGCGGGAAACAAGAGCCTTGTGCGGACCTTTTTTTTTTATTTGTGCAGGTCGGTGTGTGGCGTTTACGTGATTGATGTTGGATTTACTTCGGGGGGCATTTATTTCGTTTTTCCTTTTTTCAATAAAAGACTTGACTTTGATGGTCTTTTTACAACCTCACCTACTATGTAACTATTTAACTTGTCAAAAACTGGCTCTTGGTTTTTATTTACCCCGGGCCAGGGTTTTGGGGAGGAGGCCCTTGTCCTCATCAACATTGGGGCAAGGTGCTTTGGGGAGGCTCCCCCAAAGCACTCCTTCATTTTGAGGGCATGTGACCTGGTATGGTTTGGGGGGTACTTGATTGGTCCTCCCTTTCCTTGCCTGCTGGGCTGCATGCGCGGTTAAGGGTATATACTGATTGTTCTTTGGGGGGGGGGGGGGGCTCAAACCAGTTTTTATTTATTTTTAGTGTAGAGCCCCCCTTAAAATTCTTACCATACCCAAAGGACCTGGTAGGGATTGGGGGGGGGGGGGGATGTTGGTTTTTTTGTTTTGTCTTGTGTCTCTTCGTGTTTTTTTTTGTTTTTTTTTGTCGTCTTCCTCAATTTTACAACATTTCCTGGACATGTGTGACGGATCATTGTGTAATAAATGTCAGCAGTCCAGATGGTGTGTAAGATGAGAATCTTTTTCCTGGTGACAAATTGACAGTTAAAGGTTGGGTTTAAGTGAAACCTCCTGTAAGGAAAAAGTGGAATAATGTCAGTTATTTTCAGTGGCGGCTGGTGCTTAAAATTTTTGGAGGGGCGCAAACAAACTGAAAAATTCTGAAAAAAAAATAAATTGCAGACTCACTGTACCATCAATCGCAGCCACTGTGCTCAATTGTCGCCATCAAATGCAGCCACTGTTATCCATCAATTTCCGCCACTGTGCCATCAAAAGCAGCCACTGTGCCATAGCAATGGCTCCCACTGAGCCCCATCAAATGCTCCCACTGTGCCATATCTAATGCTGCCAGTGTGCCCCCCACTCGCCGTCTGAACTTACCCTGCCTCAGTGGGACAGCTCCTCAATGTCTTCTCCCGTCCTCTCTTCCCGTCCTCTGCTATGATTGGATGCCTGATATGCGTCCAATCACAGCGCCTGTATGTTTCAGCCAATCAGGTGATGGGTAACAGATCCAAGCACATGATTGGTGGAGAGGCAGTTTAGTGTTAGGAAAGCTAATAGTCATTTGCTTTTCTAACACAGCTGAGTTACCAGCATGGCACTCGCTGTTTACCTTTTTTGACGCCTATTATAGCCTATGGCTCTTTATCAGATGCTTCAAAAACAACCCCGGCCGCTGTAATTTAGGCGCCTGCCACCCAAAGAGGGACCGGGGCTTGAATAGGGGGAGGCAGCGGTGGCCATAGACAGATTCATGGAATGCATGAATCTATCTATTGGTGCTAGAGGGGGTGGCAGGAGAGAGGGGGCGGTGCTCGTGCGCCCTTATGGACGTACCACCACTGGTTAATTTACAAATGACACAGACAGACAGAAATCCAAATACGTGTGTTCTTTACTGGCCTGGCCAGCAGTATTTTCACTGACTAATGTTATTATTGTTGTTAGGCGTTTCGCAATACTAGCTTTTATTTTTGCTGACTCGGTTTGCGAGCATTGTCTTGCAAAACGAGCAGGATTCAAGCCTCTGCGGACTATCTGAGTTTCCATTGACTTCTATGGGGAATCTCACTTTGATATACGAGTGCTTTGGATTACAAGCATTCTCCTGGAACGAATTATGCTCGTAATCCAAGGTACCGCTGTACAGCTTTTTTTTTTTTTTTTTACTGAGCCAAAATACAGCCCATTAATTGTAATGTGCTATGCACACAGGCGCGTAAACAAGGGCCGTGCATTCTTCAGTAAATTTTTTTTTAAAAAATCTGCATTTTTGGTCAGTAATTTACGCCTCGTAAGCAAACGGCCATTTACACACTGCAGAACAAAGAAAAGGGAGAATAAGCTTGCGTGCATTTTCACGAAATTGCGCGAACGCATGCGTGCGAATATGCGTGGAAATACACGCAAATACATTAAAAAAAGTCTAGAAAAAGTAGATGCGTAAACCTGAGTATCATGTGCAAGAGGCCTTATTGATATTATTGTTATTATTGTTGTTGTTGATATTATTATTACTTTAATAAAGTATTGATATTACCGTTTCCCCGAAAATAAGATCTAGTGTGATTGTCGGTCTGCAATATAAGCCCTACCCCCACCCAAATAAGCCCTAGTAAAAGTCCTTGTAGGTCTTATTTTCAGTGTAGGTTTAGAGTTATTTCGGGGGAAACAGAGTAGGGCGTATTTGGGGGGTAGGGCTTATAGAGCAGCCATCACCGACAACCACGCTAGGTCTTATTTTGAGGGAAACAGGGGTAGCAAAATTGATTTCCAGACAAACCACAAAAGGCACAGATGAAATATACAGTGGGTATAGAAAAGAATCACCCCCTTTAAAATAATAACATAACAAAATAATAACATTTTGTTGCTTTGATGTCTGAAATGAAGACAGACACCATTTTTGTTTTTATCCAGCTGTATTTACCAATGCAACATATTACATCCAAGAGAAAGATAGAACAATAACATTTCAGAAGACTAATAAAACAAAATTCAAAAACAGAATCACTGGGTTGGAAAAAGGATCACCCCCCTTATGCCAGTGGCTTAGTCAGGTGTTATGCCCCATACACACGGTCGGACATTGCGACAACAAAATCCGTCGGATTTTTTCCCAACGGATTTTGGCCCAAACTTGTCTTGCATACACACTGTCGCACAAAGTTGTCGGAAAATCTGATCGTTCAGAACGAGGTGACATAGAACATGTACAACGGGACTATAAATGGGCCAGTAGCCAATAGCTTTCGTCTTGTAATTTATTCTGAGCATGCGTGGCACTTTGTCAGTCGGAATTGTCTACACACGATCGGAATTGAAATGATCGGATTTTGTTGTCAGGAAAATTGTAGATCCTGCTCCCAAACTTTGTGCAAATTCCAATGGAATAAGTCAGATGGAGCCCAACACACGATCGGATTTTCCGACGTCACAATCCGATCGCACATTTTCTGGCGGAACGTCTGACCGTGTATACAGGGCATTATTTGGATGGTGAGCTGTGTTGGATTTCCGCCAGACATATCGGTTGGTGTTGAGGCCAAATCATTACATTTTAGTCTCACCTGGACCATAACACCTTTTTCCATGTGGCCTCAGAATCTTCAAGGTGCGTTTAAGGTATTCAGATGAGAAAATTAAATTATTTGGCTTCAACAGCAAACGATTTGTCTGGCGGAAATCCAGACAAGCTCATTATGCAAATAGCACTATTCCTACAGTAAAGCACGGAGGGGGTAATATTCTGCTATGGAGGTGTTTCTCTACAGCAGGGACTGGAGCACTTGTCAGGATAGAAGGAATAATGGATGGGACAAAATACCGTCAAATTCTTGAGGAAAATCTGCTGCTCTCTGCCAGAAAGTGAAGGTTTACCTTCCAACGTGACAATGACCCAAAGCACACAGCAAAAATGACCACACAGGTTGAAGGTGGAAGGTGAAAGGTGAATGTCCTTACATGGCCTAGTCAGAGCCCAGACTTAAACCCCACTGAAAATCTGTGGAATGACCTGAAGTCTGCAGTCCACAAATAGTCACCATCAAATTTAACTGAATTTGAGCAGTTCTGCAAAGAAGAGTGGGCAAATATTGCAAAGTCCGGATGTGCAAAGTTAGTAGAAACATGTCCCAACAGATTAAAGGTTGTAATTAAAGCAAAATGTAGTCCAGCAAAATACTGACATAAGGGGGTGATCCTTTTTCCAACTCGGTGATTCTGTTGTTTTTTTATTTTGTGTTTTTTTCTGATATGTTGGTGTTATATCTTTCACTTGGATGTTAAAGACTGCACTAGTGAATACAGCTGAATAAAACAGAAACTGTGTCTGTCTTCAATTCAGGTTGCAAAGCAACAAAATGTTATTATTTTAAAGGGGGTGATTTTTTTTCTATACCCACTGTAAGTATATACTGTTAATGCCATACCTGTGGGATCCCTCTGGAAGCTGGAATTAATACAGAGATCTCCACTAGCTTTCACCCACTGTATATTACAGGGCAGTTTTACTTCCCAAATCATTTCTGTCCATCCATTTCTGAGATTTACACAGTTCCGCTGCACAGCACAGCCCTGTATGTCAGAACAGGAGACCTGATTTTTCTCTGCTGCAGTTCAGTAACACTTCCAAGTCTTGTCCCTCCCCCATTCTGTGACTACAATCAAAGAAGCAGCAGCTGACTGATAAGCTCATCTCTCTGTCACTCTGCTCTCTCCTCCTATCAGCATGCGTCTAGCACTGCAGCATAGATAATTAGCTTGTGCTGCTTCCTCCTCTCATAATCCAGCTCTGCTGTGCAGGGACTGCAAGAGGAGGATACCAGGTCAAATCAATGGTTACCTCCTCTGATCCATGTCTGAATGGTGACGTGTAGGCAGCGGCAGTCTGCTTTCTCCACTGCAGGTGGCACTCTTTCACAGCAGCATAGTTGTTGGTGTGGCAGCCAGGCAGAACAAGGTTCCTCTATGGTTCCCTGGGTCACAGGGAAAGCTATCCTATTGGATGAAGACTCTGGCAGCCATCTTGAGTCAGGCAGAGCCTATTTAGGGCTGTGGCTCTTGGGTTTCGGAGCATTTTGGGAAGTGTAGGAAAAGATATTCCGCCTGTTAGGGACAGTACTAGCAGTAGGGAAAGTTTCCTGATGAGGAGGGAAAGAAAAGGGTCTACAATTCTTCTAGATATCTTCATGATTGGGCACGAGGCCGCCAGGCCACATTCTGCCCTCCTACAGATGCTGTGAGTCCGGCTGAGTATTGCTCCATTCCCATTGCTGGAAATCATGAGTGTTCCCGGTTGGGCAGACCTGTTACTGCATCACTTTATTCTCTTGCCCCAGACTCTGTGAATTACTGCCACTGCACCCTGCTGCATCGCCCATCAGACATTTGTTGTTTGACTTTCCGCCAACAAATGTTGGCTAGCACGTCTTCATATTTTCTGCTAGCAAATGTGTGTTGTCAGACTTTCCAATCGTGTGTACACAAGTCCGTCGGACAAAAGTCCAAAGCACAAACGCGCATGCTCGGAAGCAGAAGCGGTCGGTCTTGTAAATTAGCGTTCGTAATGGAGAATTAACAATCGTGACGCGGCAAATTATGAAACCTCGAAATGCAGCAACGTCAATGTCCGTGACGTCACCGGATCTCCGACGGAACTCCCTGAAGACCCGGAAGCCGGTGGAGAGGTGAGTACCGATCAAAAGAAATGAACGATTAATCGATGGAATTAATCTTTAATTTTCCCAGCCCTATTTTTTTAGCAAAAAATAAAAAACCCTGGTGGCGATTGAAAATCACCAAAAGAAAGCTCTATCTGTCTCCAAAAAATGATAACAATTTCATTTGGGTACAGCCTTGCATGGCCGCGGAATTATCATTGAAAGTGCGACAGCACTGGAAGCTGAAAACTGGCCCGAGCAGGAAGGGGGTAAAAGTGGCCAGTATTGAAGCGGTTATGTATGTTGTTCTGGACTTTAATCCGTTCCCACCGAGCGTACCCAGATGTGCGTACTCGGCTTTCCGGGGTTATAGCAGGATGATGCCCGCAGCTGCAGGCATCATCCCAGTGCGGTTGTTTAGAGCGTGATATCCAGGGATAACAACTCGTGTGGCTAAAAGCTGCTCGGTTGCTATCCTGGAGGAGCGGGAGGGGACCCCCCCGCCGCCTCTCGCCGCTCTTCCCGTGGCCCGATTGACAAACCGCCACTTCTAGCGGCTAGAGACACCCTGGAATGAAGCCGGAAAAGGCTTAGTTCCAGCCTCCTGATTGTAAACATGGAAGCGACGTCACGACGTCACTTCCTGTTTACTCAGCTGCCAATGGCGCTGGTTTTAAAAATATATAAAGTATTCAGAATCCCCGAAAATGGCGATCTGAATACTTTAAAGTGCATAAAGAGTACCTGTCGCCACCTATTACTGTCACGAGGAATGTTTACATTTCTTGTGACAGCAATAAAAGTGATCAAAAAAATTTTTTTTTTCAACAGAACTTAATAATTCAAAATAAAATAAAAATTCTTATTTATTTTTATAAGTGCACCCTTCCCTGCGAGCTCGTGCAGCAAAGAAAATGCATACGGAAGTCGCACCCGCATATGTAAACAGTGTTCAAATCACATGTGAGGTATCGCCGCGATCGTCAGAGAGAGAGCAATAATTCTAGCACTAGACCTCCGCTATAACTCTAACCTGGTAACCGTAAAAAAAATTTAAAGCGTTGCCTATGGAGATTTTTAGGTACTGTAGTTTGTCGCCATTCCGCGAGTGCGTGCAATTATAAAGCTTGACATGTTTGGTATCTATTTACTCGGCGTAACATCATCTTTCCTATTATACAAAAAAATTGGGTTAACTTTACTGTTTGTTTGTTTTTTTTAAATCCATGAAAGTGTCCCTTTACCCAAAAAGTTGCGTTTAAAACACCGCCAGGGGCGGACTGACAACTCATAGGGCCCCCGGGGGCAATAGGAGATTATGGGGCCCCCAGGCAATCAGAGATTATGGGGCCACACAGTATACAATCACACAGTATACACATACATGTACACACAGTATACACAGACAGGTTTCTATTGGCTAAGAAGGTACTGGAGAGGTGGGGCAGCTATAATCTAAGGATTTTTAGACCAAAAGGATGTCATTAACCACTTCAGATCCGCGCTATTGCCAAATGACGGCATTAGCGCGGACCTAGATTTCCAGGACGACGTCTATTGACGTCGTCCTGGTTACGAGCGGCCTGCGCGCCCCCTGAGGGGCGCGCGCGGCGCGCTCTGTGATCGGCGAGTCCGTGAGACTCGCCTGATCACCGATCCGTGTAAGGGGTCGATCCCGACCCCTTATCACGTGATCAGCTGTCAGCCAATGACAGCTGATCATGTGATAGAACGGAGCCGGTAATCGGCTATTATTCCTCCTCGCGCTGACAGCGCGAGGAGAGAAAAAAAAAGCCGATCACCGGCGGCCGTGATCGGGACATCAGTCCCGATCACGGCCATCAATAAAAGGGACCACCTGCCACCTGCCTGTGCCCACCTGCCTCCCGCAGTGCCATCCTGAAGTAAAATAAAAGAAAAAGTAAGTGCCCCCCGTCAGTGCCCCCTGTCAGTGCCCATAGTGCCCACAGTGCCACCCACAGTGCCACCCACAGTGCCACCCACAGTGCCACCCCACAGTGCCACCCCACAGTGCCACCCACAGTGCCACCCAATCTGCCTCAAAGGTGCTGCACCCCAGTGCCGCCCATCAGTGCCCAGCAGTGCCGCCCATCAGTGCCCAGCAGTGCCGCCCATCAGTGCCCAGCAGTGCCACCTATCAGAGCCACCTATCAGTGCCACCTATCAGTGCCCATCAGTCCCATCTATCTGTGGTACCTATCAGTGCCCATCCGTGCCACCCATCCGTGCCACTTATCCGTGCCACCCATCCGTGCCATCTTATCTGTGCCCATCTTTGCCCATCAGTGCCGCCTTATCTGTGCCCATCGGTGCCGCCTTATCTGTGCCTATTAGTGCCGCCTTAACTATGCCTATCAGTGCCCACCAGTGCAGCCTATCAGTGCCCACCAATGCAGCCCATCAGTGCCCACCAATGCAGCCTATCAGTGCCGCCTAATCAGCGCACTTCAATGAAGGAGAAAAATGACCCGTTTGCAAAATTTTATAACAAACTATTAAAACATGATTTTTTTTTTTTTTTTTTTTGCATCTTTTTTTGTTTGTTTAGCAAAAAATAAAACTCCGAGCTGTAACTAAATACCACCAAAAGAAAGCTCTATTTGTGGGAAAAAAATGATAAAAATTTCATTTGGGTACAGTGTTGTATGACCGCGTAATTGTCACTCAAAGTGCATCAGCGCTGAAAGCTGAAAATTGGTCTGGGACTGAGGGGGGTTTAAGTGCCCAGTAAGCAAGTGGTTAAGGGACATTTCAGAGACAGATGTAAAAAAAAGACACCGATTTTTACATACTGTCCCTGATTACACTGAGGGTGGCAACCCTGATGGGGCCCTCTAGTGGCCCGGGCCCTCGGGCAGTGCCCGAGTGGCCAAATGGTCAGTCTGCCCCTGAACACCGCTGCACAAATACCGTGTGACATAAAATATTGCAACAATCGCCATTTTATTCTCTAGAGTCTCTGCTAAAATATATAATGTTTGGGGGCTCTAAGTAATTTTCTAGTAAAACATACCGATTTTAACTTGTAAGCACCAAATGTAAGAAATGGGCTTAGTCATGAAGGGGTTAAAATCAATGGCCAGACATAGATGGGACATCTGCCACCCCTGTTAACTTTTACAAGCTTCCTTGGAAAGAGGAGTGTTTTTCTGAAGGGATTATGAGGTAAAAATAAACACAGCCAAAGGGAGGGCAAAGCTCTAAACAGTGTCTGTTATTGTGTATGTGCAAAGGGTTTAGGAATTCCTTTACAGGGAAAAGTAAAGCAGGGGGTAAAATAAAATCATTATTTCTATCAGATGTTATCACTATATTTGTATATGACACGTGGGCGATACGTGAACTACACTTGCACTGTTGCGTCATGATTGATGGATTTGTTAACTGCCTTCCCTTTAAAGAAATCCCCAACAAAAACAATCTGACAGTTACAGCAGCTGTTTTTTTTTTTTTAACCACAAATCAATTAACAGTTATGCCGGGTACACACGATCGGATTTTCCGACAACAAATGTTGGATGTGAGCTTGTTGGCTGAAAGTCTGACCGTGTGTAAGCTCCATCAGACATTTGTTGTTGGACTTTCTGCCAACAAATGTTGGCTAGCAGGTTCTCAAATTTTCCGCCAACAAAACGTTGTCGTCAGAATTTCCGATCGTGTATGTACACAAGTCCATTGCACAAGCGTTCACGCATGCTCAGAATCGAGCAGAAGTAGCCACACTTCTAGGCTATCGAACTTCCTTTTTCTCGGCACGTCGTACGTCTTGTACGTCACCACATTCCCATGTTCGGAATTGTTGGCCAACATTTGTGTGACCGTGTGTATGAAAGACAAGTTGGAGCCAACAACCTTCGAACAAAAATCCACAGTTTTGTTGTTGGAAAGTCCGATCGTGTGTATGGAGCATTACAATTATCAAATAACATAACTGTTGGATGTGAGAAAGGGGGGTGGGGGGGTGGGGGGTCTTTGGTGCCCTGTTGTTTCTAACAGCAGCCCTGATGGTACCACTACACCTACTTTCATTGTTGGTCTTCATTTTTGCAGTAGGTTTAAAGACTGAGGCTTCCTTTTCTTAAGACACTGCAAACTGTGTCAGCCTTTGCCGCCAGAGCACTCACCCTTGAATCGGCATGCAGTCCCGAAATGGCAAGTACTGCCATGGAACTGCCACCAATTGCCTTTCTTATGCCCCGCTGGCTGCCCTAAGGCTCATCAACTGCCGACTGCCCCTTGAAAGAGCTGGTCTGATGTCCAGAGCTGTGCCATAAGCTTACTCCACTACATGATGTCCTTGTGGTCCCAGCGCACACCAGGACGCACGGCTTTTCTCTGGTGAAACTGCTCATCATATTGTAGCCACACTGAGCCACTATATATCCTATGATTGTCTCCTATGGGATCCATATAGCAAATAAGAGCCAAACAATTTGAGGAAGTCCACAGAATGAGGTGCCACCTGCACTTTTCCTCCTCAGCCTCCAGGGGTAAAACTGAGAATATCTCAATGTACTCCCATTTTGAAATGAACAAATGTTTCCATAACCCTTTGCTAAGCCAATCGAACCCTGTCTTCTTCCTTAATTTCTGTTGCCCAAATTGCTCCATCGCAGCTGTTGGCGGGGCTGCTGATACCAGGCTACCATCTGCCAGAACTTTGAGGTGAGGACCCAGCCTTATTAAAATCACACCATGTGGTTACATTAATAAAACCCTCAAAAAAACTCCACCATGCCAGGCAAAATGCCCACCAGGCCACTGGGCCCTCCATACTGTTGGGAAGCTACGGAACGCACCAGACTGCCTCAGCACTGAACTGCAATTAGTCATAGCAGTTGGCTCCTCCATACTCTTGCCATCATCACGGGGCTCCATCGAGCTATTATCACATCAGATCTCACCAGATTCCACTAATGACTTCTGCTCTGAAGGTGTGTAAGCCCTCCTTTGCAGAAAAGTCAGCTCAGGGCGCTATTTCAACCCTGACCATGGTCCTCTCCAGCTGAGCCCCATCAGGTGTGCTAGAACCTGAGCAGGTTGTATTTTTTCCAGTCTCCTAAAAGGGCCATGTCTCAGTTTCGTGGAAGATGCCATTCTTCCATGCCCTGATTTCCTCTGGCTCACTAGGGACTATGATAGGGCAGCAGAGATGGATTGCTCCTCTCTGTTGCCCACTGCTGCTCTCTTCTTTTGGGCCTTCAGCAGGTCTTGTCTGAGTTGGGGATTCCTCTTAGCCCTCACAGCAGGGTGTGCAGAAAGCAAGGGGCTGGAGGGTCCCTAATGGTGCTCCCAGATTGACTCCAGACCTGTGGGGCAGGGTGTGAGAGGGACTGAGGATCTCAGGAGACCTGGACCTCCTAGCATGTTTTGAAGCAAGGAGTTGTGTAGGGTTATCCCTATATCCCAATACTTCAGACAGCTGCTCCTGGTGCCAATGTGGCCCTCCATGCTCTGCAGTGGCTCAGAACTGAAACAGCAGAGGTCAAGGCCACTCATGACTAAATGGCTTCCTCTTTTTCTAGTCAAGCAGGGTGAGGTCAAACCTCATATTAGGCGTTTCAATTTGAATGCAACCAGGCAGGCCCTTCACTACATGGTTTTGATAAACCTGAAGGAAAAACTCAGAAGAAAACTTGCCTGTCCAGATGGGAAAAGGACCTACAATGCACATTCTCTATGGCACAAAAACAACGTATCATTATTCTTGCTCTCGGAACCTCAATGTGTACTAAAGTTCAAGGGACAAATTTCAAATTGCTCTCACGTTGGTACCTAACTCCCTCCAGACTACATAAATGCTTCCCCACTACCTCGAACCAGTGCTGACTCTGTGGAGAGGAGGAAGGTACACTAATTCATATATTCTGGTCGTGCCCTCAGCTGAAAGACTTCTGGAGCACTGTTGGTCGCATTACCCAGGAATTTACTGACTATGCCGTCCCAGCTGAGGCGGCGTTCTTTTTATTACACAATTCAAAGATCCCTACCAAAATATACAAAAAGTCTCTAATACGACACTTACTGAATGCAGCAAAGGCGTGCATACCCCTCTATTGGAAACAACGCGCCCCACCCATATGGCACTGGTTGCGGAAAGTGGAAGAAGTGAGGAAAATGGAGGATTTAATCCTCACAGCACAAAATAGGCAAGAGACCTATAAGAAGACCTGGGACAAATGGCTGATCTTCCTCTATTCTGCAGAGGGTCAGCGTCTTCTAGGGACACAGAACACCTCACCAACTGTACCAAACCCATAGCCTGGAGCCTCCATCATGCTTTCACCCCCCCGCCCCCCCTTACCCGCCCCCCCCTTCCCTACTCTTACATTATCGTTAATGGGAAAAAGAGAAGTAACTAGGGGCAGGGGACCCTGACCCCTGCCATCGATAAGGGAATGCAAGAGGGAGAACGTATCTCCACATAATACCCGATACCTGTTTTTCTTGCGCATGTGAATATGTATAGTGAAGTCTGATGTATTGGTAGTTGCCATAAATGTTATATTCTGGTTGTATAATCGTGACATTGGACCCTCCCTTATCTGTCTTGTGGGGACCCTCCCCCCTTCCTCCTTGATATTGAATAAAGTTTATAGTTGAAAAAAAAAAAGAAAAACTGATAGTGTGTAAGGGGCTTTAGATGTCACGTCACAAAGAGGTTCCCTTTAAAAAGCTGGCAAAACATTGAGATGGTCCCCCAACCATGACCATGTACCCCAGAATGGCACCTATAGAGGTAATGCAAAGCTAGGTTAAATGTCCAGTGTTTATAGAATAAAAAAAGTGTCTTGATTGTATTGTCCAGCGCTCATTTTACGTCCCATTTTTGTGACCAGTTAGTGGGTCTTTGACCAATAGTGCCTTTATGATTGAATAATTGTCCATTTACTGATTTATGCCGTGTTGCCTTCAGCTGCCATAATATATTCAATTGATTTACCACTAAGCTGTTTGTTGCCTTATCCCTAGTCTTGTAGACTGCTAACCGTTATGTCCACAGGTGTAGACGGCTTTGGTGTATGACCAAGTGTGTCAGTGGGGCACCGAGCAGTTTCGAGAGTCATGGCTAGGGATGAGCCGAACACCCCCCGGTTCGGTTCGCACCAGAACTTTCGAACGGACCCCGCGTTCGTAACGAACGTTAGAACCCTATTGAAGTCTATGGGACTCGAACGTTCGAAATGGAAAGTGCTAATTTTAACGGCTGATATGCAAGATACTGTCCTATAAAGGGTTTGGGGACCTGACTCCTGCCTCAGGGGACATGGGTCAATGCAATAAAAAGTTTTAAAAGCGGCCGTTTTGGCGGGAACACTGATTTTAATGACGATTAAAGTGAAAAAAAAAAATGAAATATTCCTTTAAATATGGTGCCTGGGGGGTGTCTGTAGTATGCCTGTGAAGTGCCACGTGTTTCCCGTGTTTAGAACAGTCCCTGCACAAAATGACATTAAACGGAAATAACACCATTTAAAACTGCTTGCGGTTTTAATGTTATATCTGGTTCCTGCAATATGGTTGAAAATCATTCAGAAAAATGGCATGGGTAGCCCTCCCTGCCCATTACCAGCCTATTTGGGTCTTGTACGCATATTAAGGGGAACCCCGTACCCATATTAAAAAAAGGAAATGTGTGTGGCCCCCAGGCCCTATATACTCAGAACAGCAGTATACAGGTGGTGCAAACAAGACAGGGACTGTGTAGGTTTGTTGTGTTAAGTTGAATCTGTTTGTAATTTTTAACTGGTACATTTTTAAAGTGTAGCTCCAGTCAAAAAAACTATTTTTAAGCTTTTTGGAAAACATAGGGAAGGGTTATCACCCCTGTATAATTTGTTTTGTCGTCCATCTTTTTTCATCTCACTTGCTGTTGTCTCCTTCCGTTTGCAAGTAGGAGATGTTTGTAAATTGGATGTTTGAAAGTAGGGGCCTGCCCTATATGCTCTGCAGAAATGGCGGAACAAGGTGTTGGTTTTGCCACAACATTGTAAGCCCTCAAAGTGACTCTTGGTGGGCGCTGGAGCACCCTGCTGTGAACGATTATATCAAGAATTGTAATTACATGCCATTGTTGAACAGTGGTAGAAAAATTGACCTTTGGTGGTTGTGGTGCTGGTGCCACAACACTATAAGTCCTCACCGTTACTCTGGGTGGGCACAGGAAGGGGCCCTCCTGTGAAATATTATATCAAGAATTGTAATTACATGTCCCTGTTAAACAGGGGCAGAAAAATTGGGCCTTAGGCACTGGTGCCATCACACTGCAACCTCTGCCATATACTCTAGTTTTATTGCAGGAATTAGCCCTGCTGCAAAGCATTGCATCAAAAATTGTACTTAAACGCCCCTGTTAAACAGGGGCAGAAAAATTGGGCTGCTGGCATCACCCAGAACCAAAAATGTTCTTCCAACATATCAGCGGAGGAGGAAGAGGATAGACAATCAACATACCAGGACAGTCACTCAGCATCAGCATAGGCAGTCTTGAAGGGATGTGGTATTTCAAAAAAAATTATTCGGTTACATCAGCTTCAGGTGCTTGGTAGCTGTGGGTGATCCAAGACTGATTCATCTTGATGAAGGTCAGTCGATCAACTGATTCGGTGGACAGGCGCACCCTGTGATCGGTAACGAAGCCACCAGCAGCACTGAAGGTGCGTTCCGAAAGAACGCTGGATGCAGGACAGGCCAGTAGCTCAATTGCATACTGTGCAAGCTCTGGCCAGTGATCCATCCTCAAGACCCAGTAAGCCAGAGGATTTTCAGTGGGAAAGGTGTCCAAGTCTGACCTTGCCCCTAGGTATTCCTGCACCATGTAAATTAGACGCTGGCGATGGGTGCTGGAACCAATCATACCTTGGGGCTGCGGACTAAAAAATTGTCTGAAAGCATCAGTCAGACGGCCACCTTCTCCACCGCTCCTTCTGATTGATGCCTCAGCAACACGTTGTCCAGGACCAGGAGTTTGTGACCTCCCAGTCTCTGGGAACGCGTTGCACAGAGCTTTCTGCAAGGCCTCCCGGAGATGTCTCATCCTCTGCTCCCTCTGCGATGGCAAGATAAGGTCGGCAACCTTACCCTTGTACCGTGGATCAAGGAGAGTGGCCAGCCAGTAATGGTCCCTCTCCTTGATCCGAAGAATACGAGGATCCTTCCGCAGGCTTTGCAGGATCAGGGAGGCCATGCAGCGTAGGTTAGCTGAGGCATTCGGTCCGGAGTCCTCTGGGTCACTAAGGACAACATGATCCGCAGCTACCTCCTCCCAGCCACGTACAAGTCCACGTGTTTCTTGGGACTGTAAATCATCCCTATAAGACTGCTGCTGCTGCTGCTGATGCTGAGTGCCAGCCTCCACCTCCATGCTGACACAATCATCCTCCTCCTCCTCTTCCTCCTCCTCACCCTCTTCCTGTGTGATGGGTGGCACAGCAGGAACACTGTCTGGATAAAGGGGGCCTTGAGAGGCAAGGAAGTCCTCCTCTTCCTGCCTCTGTTCTGCCTCAAGTGCCCTGTCCATTATTCCACGCAGCGTATGCTCCAAGAGGTGGACAAGAGGTACAGTGTCACTGATGCATGCACTGTCACTGCTCACCATCCTTGTGGCCTCCTCAAACGGTGACAGGACAGTGCATGCATCCCTGATCATGCCCCACTGGCGTGGTGAGAAAAAACCAAGCTCCCCTGACCCTGTCCTGGTGCCGTAGTCGCACAGGTACTCATTGATGGCCCTCTGCTGCGTGTGCAGCCGCTGCAGCATGGCCAATGTTGAGTTCCATCTGGTGGGCATGTCACATATAAGGCGGTTCTTGGGCAGGTTCAACTCCTTTTGGAGCTCAGCCAGCCGAGCACAGGCATTAAATGATCGGCGGAAATGCACACAGACTCTCCTGGCCTGTTTCAGGACATCCTGTAAGCCGGGGTACCTGCCTAAGAACCGCTGCACCACCAGGTTAAGGACGTGAGCTACACAGGGCACATGGGTCAGTTGTCCCTGTCGGAGGGCGGAGAGGAGGTTGGTGCCATTGTCGCAAACCACCATTCCTGGCTTAAGCTGGCGTGGCGTCAACCACCTCTCGGCCTGCCCCTGCAGAGCTGACAAAACATCCGCCCCAGTGTGGCTCCTGTCCCCCAAACAAACCAGCGCAAGCACGGCATGGCATCGTTTTGCCTGCGTACTTGCGTAGCCCCTGCAACGCCTATGGAGCACCGCTGGTTCTGAGGACAGAGCACTGGAAGAGGCCATGGAGGAAGAAGAAGAGGAGGGGGTGGAGGAGAGAGGTGTGTCACAACCAATAGTAGCATTTTGGAGGCGTGGTGGCGGAACAACCTCCAACACTACTGCACCTTGTCCTGCATCCTTCCCAGCAGCCAGAAGAGTGACCCAATGGGCTGTGAAAGACAGGTAACGTCCCTGTCCATGCCTGCTGGACCATGAGTCAGCGGTAATATGCACCTTACCGCTGACCGCCCTGTCCAGCGAGGCAAGGACATTGCCTTCCACATGCCGGTAGAGAGCCGGAATCGCCTTCCGTGAGAAAAAGTGGCGTTTGGGGACCTGCCACTGAGGAACCGCACATTGTACAAACTCACGGAAGGGGGCCGAGTCTACCAACTGAAAAGGCAGCAGTTGAAGTGCTAGCAATTTAGCCAAGCTAGCATTCAACCGCTGGGCATGTGGATGGCTGGGAGTAAATTTCTTCCGCCGGTCCAGCAGCTGGGGCAGGGACATTTGCCTGCTATAATCGGACGTGGATGTACCACTAGCAGAGTTCCCGGAAGCACTTGGCTGTGACACACCTAATTCTACACCTTCATTCCTCTGAGAGCAGGTTTCAGAGAGGACTGAAGGTCTAGTGGGGTTGGAGATGCCAGCTGATGAGGAGCAAGGAGAGGTCCGCTTTGTTCTTTGGTGTGGGTCTTTGAGGTATGCTTGCCAACGAGCTGCATGGCAGGTCAACATATGTCTGGTCAAGCATGTGGTGCCCAAGCGGCTGATGTTTTGGCCACGTGAGATACGCTTGAGACATATGTTGCAAATAGCAGCGGTGCGATCTGATGCACTCGTCTCAAAAAAGGCCCACACCAAAGAACTTTTAGAATAACGCGCAGAGGAAGCGCTCTGCGCAGGCGGAGCTCTGCGGTGTGATTCAGTCGGTGTGCTGCCCCTAAGCTGGCCCCCGGAGGGCATCCTGCCTCGTTGGACATGTGCCTCCTCCTCCTCCTCCTCCTCCCTCCTTCCAGGCACCCACGTGGAGTCAGTGCCCTCATCATCCCCTCCCTCTTCATCGCTGTAGCAAACCTGGCAGTATGCTGCAGCTTGTGGAACATGACTGCCAGATTGCTGTGCTTCTTGAGCATCCTCTCTCTCTGCGCTCACGCTACTGCCTTCCTCTAGCTGAGTGTCATCATCAGAGCCCACCAAACACTGGGCATCCTCCTGGAGCATGTACCCAACACTGTGCTCAAAGAGTTCAGGAGACTCCTCAGGAGGACGTGGTGGGTCTAGGGAAGGAGTCACTGATGATGACATTGAGAGGAGGGACGACGATGTGTTGGCAGCTGCTTTTCTACTACCCTGAGACTGGGTGAGAGAGGATGAGGAGGATGAAGAGGGCTTGGTCATCCACTCTACCAAGTCGTTGGCATGTTGCGGTTCAACATGTCCAGCTGCAGAAAAGAAGGACAAGCATGTCCCATGGCCACGTGCTGATGACAATGCACCGCGTCCACGACCAGCACTGTTGTCTCTAGACACAGAGCCTGCTTGCCCTCTTTTATCGGCTCGCGCCTGTCTGCCTCTCCTTGCTGGCCTTCCAGACATGGTAATGGCCTGAAGGGAGTTGGGTAAAACAGTAGTTGGGTAGTTTATATTGTGCTGGAGGCACACAACACCCACTAACTCCTGCAGATGCCTTTTTTATAGAACAGCAGAGTTAAAGGGGTATATACAGATGTATACTGTGCTGTGCTGGAAGCACACACAACTTCCAATAACTCCTGCAGATGACAATCGGGCCCAAATAGAGAACAGCTATGTAGGTGGATTATAGCGGTATGTACTGGGTACAGAGCACGCAGACAGCACGCACTATCTCCTGAGTGACACTACTGACTGCAAGCTCTATTGTTAAAGATGGACCACTAGCTATATAGGTGAGGTGAATATCACGGTGTATACTGCGGTCAGGGCACGCAGACAATAACCAGAAAACAGCAGAGTTAAAGGGGTATATACAGATATATACTGTGCTGTGCTGGAAGCACACACAACTTCCAATAACTCCTGCAGATGACAATCGGGCTCAAATAGAGAACAGCTATGTAGGTGTATATAGTGGTATGTACTGGGTACAGAGCACGCAGACAGCACGCACTAACACTACTGACTGCAAGCTCTATTATTAAAGCTAGATCACTAGCTATATAGGTGAGGTGAATATAGTGTAGTGGTGTATACTGCGGTCAGGGCACAGACAGTAACCACTACACAAGAGCAAGATAGTAAATCAGCCAAAAACTATTGGTGTGTGACTGTGTTGAAGGTACACAGAACACCCACTGCTTCAGACGCCAACACACTGCACGAGGCCGCCTTAATGGCGGCCTTATATAGTGTGGGGCGTGCACTACACAGCCTGAGCTATGATTGGCCACAGGCAGGATGCCTGTGGCCAACCATGGCTCTCCTCGTTGCTGGCGCTGCGATTGGCCAAGCATGCGGGGTCACAGTGCATGCTTGGCCAATCGTGAGACAGCAATGCATTGCGCCATCGCAGTGCATTGTGGGCCACACGAATTTTGCCGCGAACGGCCCAAACGTTCGGAATTCGGCGAACGCACGAACGACCGATGTTCGAGTCGAACATGCGTTCGACTCGAACACGAAGCTCATCCCTAGTCATGGCAGAACAGAGTACCCATCATCACCAGCAGCTCCCGCAGGGGTAGGCGCTACATTTGCTTGATCCAGCATTAACTATACCTATTTCAGCTTGACTGTTCTATGTTACACTAATAATAATATGTAATAATGATAATACCTAACCAACCTTACCGTACCTAGCATCAATGAAAGGAGAAGTAGTTTGGAGGAGGGACTCATCCCGTGGGCTAGTCATGGCAGTTGATGAGCAGACACTGCCTGCAGCAGAAACGGCCACCAACAGGTGATTGCGGTGGGGCTTTGTCAACATTTCAGCCTCGCATTGAAACCTGAAGCTTTAGGATAAAGTTGTAAGGGTACAAAATGAAATTTACATTATGGATAATAAATGGACATTCCTGGATTCATAAGCAATCTTGATAAGCTAGTTACGCCAATAAACTAGATGAAGGGTCTTATATAATTCAATAGTGCATTTATATAAAAGGTAAGAGGAACAGTCCGTGTGGCTTTGGAAAAAAAATGTGGTTATGTTTATAGCATGTTTTATTATGTGTAATAAAAAAAAATGTTTTTATTTTAAGGGCTCAGTTTACACAGCAACACTGGTGTGGTGTGATGAGGCATGTTTGCGGTTTTCTGCACAGCACTGGATGGCACCGCACATCATCACAATGCACACATCAAATAAAGTTGAACATAAAAATTAAGCATGATGCGCTGAACAAAGGCAAAAAAATAAATAACACGTAATCAGTTTTTTGTTTTGAATACATGCTATAATGTGAATTCATGTTGTGTGTTAAAGGTATAACAGTATATTCTATTATCATTAACCTCTTGCTTACTGGTCACTTAAACCCCCTTCCTGCCCAGATAAATTTTCAGCTTTCAGCGTTTTTGCATTTTGAATGACAATTGCGTGGTCATGCTACACTGTACTCAAATAAAATTTTTACTATTTTTTTTTCACACAAATGGAGCTTTCTTTTGGTGGTATTTAATCACCATTTGGGTTTTTATTTTTTGCTAAACAAAAAAAGACAGAAATTTTTGTGGAAAAAAAAAAGTTTCATAGTTTGTTATAAAATTTTGCAAACGGGTAATTTTTCTCCTTTATTGATATTCTCTGATGAGGCTGCACTGACAGGCACAGATAAGGCGACATCGATAGGCACAGATAAAGCGACACTGATAGGCACTGATAAGACAGCACTGATGGGTGGCACTGATAGACACTGGTAGGTGGCACTGATGGGCACTGATAGGTGACGCTGTGGGCACTAGGGGTGCAATGGATCAAAAAACTCACGGATCGGATCGTTCCTCAGATCAGAGTCACGGATCGGATCATTTTTCGGATCAGCAAGTAATAATTGAATTTGCAAAATCCTGTGAAAATTCCACCACCATATAGTCCCCACTGTAATATCCACAATCTCCCCATTGTAATATTGGCTGGGTACGGCTGAGCATGGCTGGGTATCGCCGAGTATTGCAGAGTATTGGCAGGGCATGGCAGGGTATTGCAGAGTATTGGCAGGGTATTGCAGAGTATTGGCAGGGCATGGCAGAGTATTGGCAGGGCATGGCAGGGTATTGCAGAGTATTGGCAGGGTATTGCAGAGTATTGGCAGGGTATGGCAGGGTATTGGCAGGGTATGGCAGGGTATTGGAGGGATGGCTGTGACTGCAATTGTCACAGAGCAGCGCTGTGGGCACTACAGATCCAGCCCACAGCGCTGTTGCCATCCGATCTCTCCTCTCCACTGTACACAGAGTGGAGAGAGGAACCGGCGTCATCATGATGCCGGTTTGTCATTTGACGGAGCGATCGCATTGTAAACGGCCGACGGGTGCACCAAGATGTCTGCCGCTCCGGAGCTAGGCCGAAGCCGCGGTCTGCCCTAAGGCCGAGGACACGGAACGCTCCACGGATTGCGGCGTGTGCCGATCTGAACAGGGTGACCCGTTTGGATCACGGATCGGTGACGATCTGTTGCACCCCTAGTGGGCACTGATAGGTGGTGCTGGTGTGCACATGTAGGTGGCACAAAAAAACAGAGAAGGGAAGGCACCAAGTGTAGTATTAAAATGATGACTGATGAATAGGATAAGATTAAAAACACTTACAAGATGATAGAAGATGCATGCTCTTCAAAAGTAAAGTGCAGTCCTGGCATTCCGCATGGCTCTGTGGGTCCCACCGCTGTTCCGGATAGCTGGAAAGGAATGAGCAGCTGGCTGGACTGGATCACAGTGTTTCTCCAGGAGCAAAGGAACCAAGAAGCGCCACAGTGACCAGCATGGACCATGGAACAGGAAGTGATGTCGCCGGCATCTGATTGGACCTAGGCAGGGCTGGAATCTCGTCAATCAGGGTTGCAGTGGTGAAAGGCTACGTGCTCAGAGCTGACTGCTCCTTCTATTGGCCAATAGAAGGAGCAGCCTGCGCTGATCAGCTACCAGTGCGAAGAGAAAAAATAGCAGATTACCGACTCTGTTTACATCACATGATCAGCTGTCATTGGCTAGGGGTCGGGATCGACCCCTTACACCGATCTGTGATCAGCCGAGTCTCAGACTCGCTGATCACAGAGCACGTTGTGTGCTCCCTGCAGGGGGCGCGCAGGCTGCTCGAGCATGGGAGGACATCTATGGACACACTCCCAGAAATTATGTCCGCGCTGTAGCCGTCTTTTGGCTATAGCCCAGATTGGAGGTGGTTAAAAGGCACACGAAAATCCAGTTTTTGAAATGTTTAGTTGCAGGGTTTTCCTTTCGTTGCATGTCATAGCCATTTCCTCTTTTGGGAGTGTCCAATTACTGTCTGTACTGGCCCAGCTCCTCCACCCCAAACCTTGTCTTCTTAAACCATCATCATCTGCTGGAGGAGGAGAAAGGGAGGATAAGACTCCTTTCACACTTAGGCCGCGTCAGCGCAAAAGAGCTGCTTGTTTTAGCGGTTTAGCGCTGTTTAATCTGCGCTTTTCGGCCACTAGTGGGGCAATTTTAATCCCAAAGAAGGAGTTAAAATCTCCTGAATCGCTGCCCATTTATCCAAATGGGCAGAGCGTTTTGGGAGTGCTAAATACAGCCCTCCCAAATTGCCCCAAAGATGTTGTTTGCAGGACATTTCCAGAACGTCCCACGTGTGAAAAGTCATACTTGAATGAATGGCAGACGGTTTTCAGGCACTTAGCAGAGGCTATTTTAGTTACATAGTTACATAGTAGGTGAGGTTGAAAAAAGACACAAGTCCATCAAGTCCAACCTATGTGTGTGATTATATGTCAGTATTACATTGTATATCCCTGTATGTTGTGGTCGTACAGGTGGTTATCTAATAATTTAAACTATCGATGCCCTTAAACTTACCGCTCTTACAGTAAAGAACCCTCTACGTAATTTAAGATTAAACCTATTTTCTCCTAATTTTAATGAGTGGCCACGAGTCTTGTTAAACTTCCTTCCACAAAAAAGTTTTATCCCTATTGTAGGGTCACCAGTATAGTATTTGTATATTAAAATCATATCCCCTCTCAGGTGTCTCTTCTCCAGAGAGAATAAGTTCAGTGCTCACAACTTCCCCCTTTTACCTTAAATGAGAGACCACATCGTTCTTATGGAGTATAATGGCCATAACAGCCTTTATTAAACAATCTGAAGTAAAAACTCCAATTAACCTTAAATATATATACAACATATATAAACCACAGAGAACATGTTTCAACCCCATTTTATTGGTCAGTGACGTAGCTATCTCCTCTTTCACCGAATATATCTCTCACCAGTACACTGCGGGACCTTTTACCAAACATCATAGGCCTCCAGCTGTACTGCTCGGAGACGACCCCCTTTCCCGCAGTGCAACCAAACCAGTATTCATCAACCTTTTGATGTAATACACCGGAGGGGCCATACTACCGATGAGCCCCCACCCCTTTTACCACATCCGTTACTGCTACCGTCACTGACCAACAAACAAACACTGCAACAGCCTGCACACCCGCAGGGCCGCCTGAATCCCTTCCTGAAGTCCCATGGCCCATAGGCCAATGCCCACATCCATGAGGTGAACCCCATCCTTCCTTAAGTAGAGACCCACGTTCGTCTTTAATTCCCTATGGCGAATAACCATATCCCCTTCCCGGGCCAAAAACCTCCCCACCACCTTGTTAACCTGTATCCTGGCTTTGTTAAGCCTGTCCACGGACTGCACCATGCGCCATGCTGTCCTCGCCACCATATCTGACCACAGCAGCAGTGTATTCGGGAACGCTGAACGCAAGTAGACCAGGTCCGACTTTATGTCCGCGATCAGATCCCTGACCGTCCTGACTCCCAAATCATTAACACCCGCGTGGATGACTAACACGTCCGGTCCGGTGGTCTGTCCAACCACGCATACCTTTCCACCTCCGGGACCACCCTGCCACACATCATTTCCGGCCTCCCCAACCAGCTTATGTATGCCTCTCTCCTGGAGATCCCCAACTGTCTCCCGTCTGGTCTCACATCCCCTCTCCTGACACCCCAACACACATACGAGTGCCCAAGAATCCAGACGAGGCGTGGAGGCCCTCCATCTGAAACGAAAAACAACAACGTGATTCCAGTCAGACCCAATTCCCATTACAGTCAACACAAGAAACCTTCTCATAGCATGAAGACACTTTTTTTTTTTTTAATTACTCCCAAATCAAATGAGGCCAAATATAGGTGCGGAATCGCTTAGATTCCCACCTACCCATCCGTCGCACGGCCGCTTCATCCAACCCGCACCTGGCGGCCTCCGTGGCTGCCCCAATGCGGAAGGAGTGTGAACCATATGTGGAACTATCCAAGCCTTTCCCCAAACATTTCCGTAGCACCGCCACAAATTGGAATTTGGACAAATGGGACCCATCTGCATGCAACAGGAAAGGCCCTCCCCCACCCTGTCTCACCCTGGAAAAGGCCTCCACTGCCTGTACTGGGCACACTGCACAGCCTGGCAACGTATACAATCACACTAACACCCCCTGCCCCTTCTGATCCATTTTGGACTGTCTCGTCGCGCCCCTCAGCTCGTGCAGAGCTGCTGGGGGAACTGTAGATGCAAATGGGCCTCCAACATTGTCTGGTGGAATCGGTGCCATGCCGGCCTGTGGCCCCGCCCACCGAACTGAACCCAGGGCATGCAGGCCCGCCTAGGCCCAGCCGAAGGCGAATACTGGCTCCGTTTAGCAGGGGGGTGGAGTGCTCCCCCTTGGGCTCCTTGTGACCATGGATGGACCCGCGACTGACCCCGGAGAGTACCTGGAAGGCGGCCTGGAAATCCTCCCGCGCGCCACCTCACTGACCTCCGCCGCGGGACCACCACCTTCCACCAACACGGCCATGACCTGCCTCTATAGCCAGTCGGGCCCTCTGGATACCGCTGCCTCCCGCAAACGAACAAGGAGATCCCGATGTCCGCCATCTTGCTCGTCCTGTCGTCCGAACGAGGAGCGGTGAAAAAACCTGCCTCCTCGCATGTATACTCTTCGGGATTGCCCGCGTTCAGTTCTGCCCACTTCTTGTATGGCTGCTCCTCTTACTCCAGCCCCACCCCCTTGCTCTGCCTACCCATGCCCCCTTATTCAAAGTGTGTCACTAGACACACTGTCAGGTCCGGCCCTCCGCTACGCTCCCCTGCATTATGCTCTCGCTCCGGTCCTCTCTTTCTTTGTACTCGCTCCATTTCCAGTACATCCTTCCTGAGGACTGGTGCCCAGAACTGGACAGCATATTCCCAGTGCTAAAGTGCCTGAAAACCATCCCAGTGTGAAAGGGGTCTTAAAGTGGACAACCAGTTGTACCTACAGGTAAGTCTATATTAAGGCTTACCTGTAGGTGCCGGAAATATCTCCTAAACCTCCACGGTTTAGGAGATATTTACAATAAAGCCATGTGCTGATCTCTACGGCGCATGCGCACTTTAGAAAAGGCACATTGTGACGTTTCTGATAAGGGTCATGCCGTGACTGGCGGCTCCTACATGCATACGCAGGAGTGACATCACGTTACTCTGGCCAGTCACAGAGCCGGAGTTCGCAGCCCCGGAAGGAAGAGGGGTGAAGATGGACGCTCCCTGCTAGTGGGGACAGCGGTGACATCGCAGGCTTCGGTTTCAGGTAAGTGACACATAATGGGCTACTATGCGATGCATAGTAGTCCATTATTCTTTACCTTTGCAAGGAAGTAAAGAGGAAGTAAAACCCATCAGGGTTTACTTCCTCTTTCAACTACTGTATAGAATGTCACTTGAGTGACACAGCTGGGGCTGCTGACATCACATCCAAGATGGCGGCACCCAGCAGCAGTATTAGGGCTTTTGGATGTCTACACAAGGGAGGCTTTTACAGGTAAATAACAAATAAAATACATTAGATGTACATACACTATATTACCAAAAGTATTGGGACGCCTGACTTTACCCGCACATGAACTTTATGGCACAGAGTCTTCATCCATAGGGTTCAATATTGAATTGGTCCACCCTTTGCAGCTATAACAGCTTCAACTCTTCTGGGAAGGCTGTTCACAAGGTTTAGGAGTGTGTCTATGGGAATGTTTGGCAATTCTTCCAGAAGCACATTTCTGAGGTCAGGCACTGATGTGGATGAGAAGGCCTGGCTCGCAGTTTCTGCTCTAATTCATCCCAAAGGTTTTCACCAGACAAAGTTTTATTTCCGATTTTCTGATCCTGTGTACGGGCTGAAGGTTAAAAAGGTGCTAAATAGAAATACAGTATTATATATATATATATATATATATATATATATATATATATATATATATATATATATATATATATAAAAACATCATTTACTTTGCATTTCCAAGGTTCTTGGAATTGACTTTCCCCTGGTTCACACTAAGAGCCGGTTCACACAGCGGGCGATGCGAGGCGACACGACTCGCCTCGCCTCGCTCTCGCAAGTTGCCCCCGTTCTGTACAATGGAACCGTTCTGAGAGGAGCGACTCGAGTCGCTCCGACTCAGAAAAAAGGTTCCTGTACTACTTTTGGGCGACCTCGGGGCGACTTGCATTGACTTCTATACAGAAGTCATCTGCAAGTTGCGGCTGAGGTCGCGGCAGGTCGCGGCGAGGCAAGTCGGAGTCGCCTCGCCTGCAGTGTGAACCGGCCCTTATGCGATGTGGGAAACGCACAAGATTCACTGCGTTCCCCCCCCCCCCCCCCCATTGCACTCCAAAACAATCTCACGGTGTCACATATGTTATATATCATTTTTATTTATTTTTTGCCCCAACAAAACCTGTTCTTTAAAATGTTAATAATTGCCTAGTGTGCAAAAAAATAAAAATGGTGCAACCGTGTCATGATAAAAAAAAAAAAAACAGGAACTCTTACAATGGCAGTTTTTTTTTTCGAAACATTTAAAGGCAGAAGCCACTTGCAGAAATCAGGGACAGCTGGCAGTAATGACAGCCTCCAGCACATTGAGAAATGATCTCCAGAGGTCTGTTTCATGTACAATCCCCCCAGGAGAGGGACTGAAGCCCCCTTTGCCTTTGTCTGTATAGGACGCCTCCTCCTCCTGCAGGGAGCTGACACACAGCTGAGCTTCAACAACAACAATTTCCATTGACAAGGAGGAAACAGACAACATTTTATTTGGTTTTCTGCCAGCATATCTGCCCCCATTCCTGCCCCCATTCTCTGCTGAATACAAATAAAGGAGAAG